>NW_027491845.1:447500-741370 GCF_021521415.1 Bidens hawaiensis | reverse complement strand
TGAAACAAAAAAACCGATATAAAACCGAAAAGTGAGACCAAAACGAAAGAAAAAAAACGAAATGCAACTGAAAATCGGACCAAAACAAAACAAAAACACATAACCGAGCAAAACGAAACAAAAAAACCGAAACGAAACTGAACTGAAATAGAAAAACGACCAAAACGATACAAAAACCGATATGAAACCGAAAGAATGACCAAAACGAAACATAAAAAAAGCAAAATACAACTGAAAAGCTGAAATCAATATAAAACAAAAACACCGAATCGACCGAAACAAAACAAAAAAGCCAAAACGAAACTGAATCGAAATAGAAAAACGACCAAAACGAAACAAAAAAAAAGAAATGCAACCGAAACCTGACCAAAACAAAACAAAAACACTGAACCGACCAAAGCAAAACAAAAAAAACCGAAACGAAACTGAACCGAAATAGAAAAACGACCGAAACGAAACAAAAAAACCGAATTGAAACTGAAAAACGGACCAAAAGGAAACATAAAAAAACTAAATGCAATTTAAAATCCGGACCAAAACGAATCAAAAACGCCAAACCGACCAAACGAAACAAAAAACTGAAACGAAACTGAACCGAAATAGAAAAACGACACAAAAAACCGATATGAAACCGAAAAACCGACCAAAACGAAACAAAAAAATGTGAAATGCAATTAAAAAGCTTACCAAAACGAAACAAAAAAACTGAAACGTAGCCGACCAAAATAAAATAAATTAATTGAAACGAAACAAAAAAAAGAAATGAAACCGGAAAAACTGACTAAAACAAAACAACACTGAAACCAAAAAAACCAAGAAATCGAAACCAAAATCATTGAAACCGACCGAAATGAAAAATAAACAAAACCGAACCGTAAAACCCCCCTGAAAAACTCGAACCAGAACTGATACAAAACGTTTTTTTGCTTGTTTTTTTATGAACGAGGATGATGGGGGAAACATTTTAGTTATTTTACTTTTTGCGTTTTTTTATTATATTTTGAGGTATTATTTTTTTAATAGTTTTTTTGAATATTTTTTTGAAGGGTTTTTAAACCCCTTTGTATGTCAACCTTTACTTGGGTCAATATGGGGTTAGCTTTACCCATCTTGACCCATATCCATCTTAACCATTTATTTTAAAATCCATCCTGACCCCTTATCCATCTTGACCCATCACCCAAATCCAACCTAACCCACTCTCATTGCCACCTCTAATTTTAATGAATGAGATGATTAAGTAAATAAACGGCATAGGTTATTCTCACACCATATAAGTTATTTGAACACCATATGCGTCTATACGTCTCGTATAGAGGCTATAAGAGCCATATATATGCAAAATTTTGTCCTTTTGTGTTGAAGATTGTCAGATGTTTGAAGCCTATACGACTCGTATAGACCGGAAAAGTTGTCATCCGTACATTAGTTAGTCATGTGAGGGCTATACGACTCGTATAGCCCCTATACGAACCGTATAGAGTTTTTAACATACCATGAAAATGGTGTTTACGACCCATATAAATACACCAAAAAAGAAATACATGGTATTTTCTATAGCTGATATTACAATTTCATCCTTGAGGCATTCCTTAATAACAAATCAAGTTTGTTTACTACAAGCTAAGTAGGGAAGTGAGGGAATTAGGTTTCGATGTCACTTTCTTTCTTTCTGTAGTTTTCGTTGCTGTAAACTCAAATAGAAAGATATTTATACAATACTCATAATAAGATAAGATATTTGAAAAAGACGATACATCTATAAGCTTTTGAGCTTTCAATTCCTTAAAAACTTAGTATTATTTATCAATGGTTCGCTATCATATATTCATAACTTTTCCAAAGTCATTTTTATAGCAGAAGATGTAATATACCATGTTCTTTTTTATAAATGACATTTAATCATAATCTACTGCTAATAATAATTTATACTCAGATTATGTGTAATGGTTTTAACGTAAGAGCATGTTAAAGTGTTACGTCGTTATTATGTAGACCGTGAGATTTTAACTTAACCTTTCTTTGTGGGTGTGTAGTGATTTTAACTTTGTTTTCTCTCTTAATATATTTTCTTTTTTATTATATAAAAACGGGAAACATTTTTTGATTGGTTAGATTGTGATTTAGGACCCACACCCAAGCTCTTAGCCCGCATTAAACTTTTGGCGGACGACTGGATGGCGCTTGTCTAGCGGGCTTGGCTTAAAAATATGTTGATTTGGCACTGAGATGGCTCTGCGTCTCCACTCAAGTACACATAACCTTCTTATACAAGCCAAATTTTAACCTCCTACCTTACGAATAGAGGAGACACATTTTACCATCGTGCTATTCTTTCTAAACTTACCGATTAATAAGTAGCTAGAATTTTTTTTTCTTACAATAGAATGTATTTATTATTGTAAGAAGATTATAAATAAAAAAGATTAGGCGACACACAAACACCTTCTTTAAACCGTTATTTGTATACTAGGGATGAATAAATTGTAACGTGTATTAGTATTGAAACAAACATTTTTATTTCAGTACTAGTATTAGACTATTAGTACCAAGTTATTTACTGAATTTTTGTATTCTATACCGGTAATTAAGTAAATACGGGTATGATACGGAGTTGTTGTCTACAATATTCGTATATTGTAACAAGTGGATAAGTAATATAGTAACTAGCTGACAATCAAATCCAGCAAATCATTTCCGTCAGTTGTTATAAAATTGGAATCTCTCACTCAAATTTATACACAGAAACCGCGTGTTTTATAGAGAGAGAAACTGTAGGTGGCGGCTGCTACCAGTACCACCGTCATTAACAAAATATCCATTCCAACAGTACAGTACTCATGGCGGAGATAGACGACGGCACTTCACCACCACCACCACTACAACGACAAATTCCACCGATGATTTCACTTCCACCACCACAAATACAACCCTCCTCATTCAGCCCCGGACCACTCACCCTCCTTTCTTCCAATTTCTTCACCGATTATTATTATTATTACCCAGACGCCGATGATTCCAGCTCTTTCTCCCAGCTTCTCGCCGGAGCCATGGCTTCCCCTGCTTCTCAAATCCCACCCTTCGACCACCCCAAACAACCCGACTCTGGCGGCTTCAAGCTAAACCGACCCAAGGATCTGGTAATCGCTCAATCCCCATCTGGGTTCATGTTCCCACCTGTTTTTAGCCCTTCTGCCTTCCTCAACTCACCTGCCTTTTTATCACCTCTTCAGGTATCATATTTTGCATTTGTTTTATTCATTCTTTCATTCATTCTTGTTATCATTTTTGTATTTATATGACTATTTTGTTTGACAATTTTTTCAAGAAAATGGTAACCTTTGACTTTTGAAGTCAAGTTAACTAATTTTCAACTTCAATTTTGACTTATGTTTGACCATGTTTTCTCACAGAGTCCATTTGGGATGTCTCACCAGCATGCTTTAGCTCACGTCACATCTCAAGCTGCTGCTGCTGCTGCAGCTGCATTATCTCAATCTCAATCCTACTCCAATAATATTATTCAACCGGAATATCAGCCTTCTGAACAGCAACAGCAGATGGTCAACGCCGTCAATGAAAAATCGGATCTTGAAGATTCCCAAACCGGGTCACCGGATGATCTGTCCCACGTTACAGAATCTCAACAAATGGTTTCTGTGTATACGGATACTAATGACGGCTACAATTGGCGCAAGTACGGTCAAAAACAGGTCAAGGCAAGCGAGCATCCACGAAGCTATTATAAATGCTCACATGTTAACTGCCCGGTTAAGAAGAAGGTCGGGCAGTCGCTTGATGGCCATGTAACTGATATTGTGTACAAGGGGCAGCATAATCATGAGCGCCTCAGCCTGGCAAGCGAGCCAGAGACGGTGGTGATGTGAATAAACCGAATAATTATCAGCCAGAAACGCGTGTGGTGGATAAACCGGTAGCTGATCAAGGGTTTAACCAGTTGGTGATACTTGATCAGGGATGTAATCAGTAACTGATCAAGGGTTTAATGAGTTAGTGAAAGTTGATGAACCGGATGATGAACCTAATCCAAAAAGAAGGTATATTGAATATATTGTTTATGTAAATATGTATATTTATGTTAATTTTGACATTTTTGCACTTGAATTGAAGGAATATGGAAGTCGGGCCCGTGTCTAAAAATGTGGTCTCAGAAACGAAAATTGTTGTCCAGACAAGAAGTGAAGTTGATCTTTTGGATGATGGGTTCAAGTGGCGCAAATACGGGCAGAAAGTGGTGAGGGGAATACTAATCCAAGGTAGTGTTTATGATTATATTATTGGGATCTTTATTTGAAAATACAAAATGGATCAATTTGGTTATCTGAAGTTTTGACGACATGTGCAGGAGTTATTATAAGTGCACATTTGCAGGATGCAATGTGAGAAAGCATGTAGAAAGGGCTCCATTGGACCCGAAATCTGTGGTAACGACGTATGAAGGGAAGCATAATCATGATATTCCAGTATCTAAGCATCGAGGATACATTAACAGTAAACCATCACAGCGCAAAGATGCCAGTTTAGGAAACAATGAAAGACCGGTTCTGTTACAGATGAACGAAGAGGCAATAACCGTGTAAATTAATGTTGTTTTGATCAATGTGATGATGTGAAAGATGTCTTTTGAAGTTATATTGAGGAGATGATGTGCTGTAATTGTAGCTCTTGGTATGTTCTTTGAAGGGCAACTTTTGGAATGTTGTATGGTATAGACTATAGATATTATTTTGCTAACATGGGTCATGTATGTTTACGTGAAAGCAGTCTTAATTAGCTTTTGTTGTACACTTCACATGGGAGGCTCGGAGGGTGTGCGAGCCGTACCATCGGCGGGGCACATAAGTTTTGGGGGCACGGTACTTTTTTATACATATTGCATATATTTGTATTTTTGGTGTTAAAAGTAAGGTTATTTGCAATGGTTTATGAGATAATTACATGCTCAGAATGGTTTATGTTTATAATAAATCGGTTGATACAAGTTTTATCCATGTATGCTAGCGAATAAAAATTTTTCGTTAAGGCCTACGGACTTTTTTATTTTGGCTCGGCCGAAGTTTAAATTCTCGGAGACGGATCTGCCCCAACCTAGTAACATTTAAACCGTGTGGAAGCCTTAACAGGAGGCTGACTTGTCTTTGATTCAATACGTGACCCATATTAGGATTGAAAGAGCCCATGTTGGTGTCAGGCTGAAACCCAAGTTACTGCCAAATAAATAGAATATATATACAAATAATTCGCTTTGGGTAATTCCGTAATTGGGCTTGGTCAATGGCATAAGGATGCATCATGCATGGCACACGTACCATAGGGCAAACTTTAAATCTAAAAAATTCTGGACGGGTATTCGGGTATAGAATTAGTCTTCAATTCTTTTGTAAGGCATTAGGTGATGCTTAACCCGGTTACCTGAAAGATGGACAACCATTTGTCCATTTTACCTAAACCATATTGGTTTACATTTTTTTTGTTATAAAAAATCCACTAAATGTTAGGTTTATAATTTTCATGTTCCTTGTAATCCAGTTATATAAAACTTAGAATGGTAAAAGTTCATTTGTAAATCCTAATGTTTAACTTTAACATACCTACGAGTAAACTTCATATCCGTAGGTACGACAGTTACCTGTCAGATAATTAGTCGACAGGTATTATTCTGTATTGCATTGGGTATGAAACACAATTTTGAACCATTTTATAAGTCATACCCATCTCATTGCACCCCCAGAAGGAGATCGAATATATTTCATGTAAAAAAGAAGGAAACAAAAAAGAGTATCTGTTAGGGTTTACCCATCTTGTTAGGAGCTATCGCCAACAATTTTAGTAGTGGGATTCCCGGCGCGTTGCAACGGTTGTCCGGTAGGTATTGGTTTGATTCGTTATGGTATGCATATCAACCCATAAAATAAAGTTTTGATATCTTGACACGTGATTTACATCGCCGATAGTTCAATATCGATACTAGGGATGAGCATTTTCAGTACCGATACCAAGTTTTAAGTTTTCGGTACCCGTTACCAAATATTTTGAATTTTCGAGATCGGTACCATTACCATCCCGAGCTCATCCCTAATCAGTACCATTGTTGTCCGTTCAGAATCAATTTGTTCGTCATGAGTCATGACACTGGTGGGGTACCAACACTTGTTGTAGCCTACGATGCAAAAAACACTCTATGTCTCTATTTAAATACAACTCATTTTGACATTGTTCAGTCGCAATTGGTTCGGTAATCTGACATGCTGCAATGGTGTTGTTAATTTTGTAAGGTTTGGTATCGATGATTTGTATATTAGTATTCACCTCGCGGAAAAAAAATCACGATGAAACATTGATAAAAATAATCATGTCGCAAACGCCAAAGTCGAAATATTATAAGACATCATATTTTATAGATTACGAGGGGAACGCCAAAAAAAACTTTTGAAAAGACGAAACCTTTGGCAGCTTTGATGACTTGTACATGATTTGGTGGCTTGTACACAATGACACAAAACTCAGTTTTTGTACTGTTGTATAAAGTTTATATGCAGGTCCGTCTCCGAGAATTTAAATACCTCGACCGAGCTAAAATAAAAAGGCCCGTAGGCCTTAATAAAAATTTTTTATTCACTGATGTACATGGATAAAGTTTTTATCGACCGATTTATTATAAGCAGAAACCATTATTAGCATCTAATTATCTCATAAACCATTGCAAATAACCTAATTTTTAACACAAAAAAACATAAATATGTAATATGTATAAAAAAAGTTTGTGCCCCTGTCGAGGGTGCGGCTCGCACTTCCTCAGAACCTCCCATGTTTACACGTAAAAGTTGATACAAATAAGCATAATGCAACGTTATATTTGGATTTCATCTTTCCCAAAGACAAACGCTCTCATATGTAACATTGTTCACTTACCGTTTACGTTTTTTTTAATACGATCCCACTAAACCAACTTTAAAAGTGAGCTTATTTATTGAAATTAATAATTATTATCATTTTAGGAGCATCATACTAGCAATAGCATAATGCAAACCTTAATTAGAGTTTAGAGTATAGAGAGGACAATTTTATTTTATGTTGATTGGGATGAAGATTGAAGAACGTAATTATTAGTGGATAATAATATTGGAATACGTCCTCACCAAATGTTATTTCTTGAGTCAGTCACCCTACATTCAAGAAATCACTCCGTGATAATAATAATAATAATAGTATAAACTACAATGAATTACAAACATTCAAATAACAAACAAAATGATTAATTCGGTCACCAATAAACAAGATTGGACCACACTAATGATGATGATGATTATTATTATTCTGTTCGTTGAGGCAATTAAGCGGTTGGTGAGTCCCCAATTTCTCACTCTGCCCCATCTTTTTAAAACCCTAGTTTCTGTTGCAGACCACACCAAATTAGAGATGATGATGACGATCATCAAATTGGCCCCACAAACATCACTCTCACATTCTTTCACTTTCCTTTTATTCAATTTCATTTACTCTCCGCATGTCTCGCAACAATCACACCCCAATTTCAAGTTTTTAAAATTATTAGGGTTTTCTCTATTTAGGCCTTTTCTCAACTGGGTTTGATTTTTTACATCATGGGCTGTGTTAATTCCAAGCATGTGGTTAGGTATTTCAAGAATCTTGATTATAATGATGGACCTGTTATTAAGAAGTTGGAGAATGATGGTAATCGTCGAGACGACGGAGGGTGTTCGGGTTTCGATCCGGGTGATTTGAAAGTCGAAAGATTTAAGGAAGCAGAACATGTGGCTGCTGGATGGCCTTCTTGGCTTAGTGCAGTTGCTGGTGAAGCCATTGATGGTTGGCTGCCGTTGAAATCGAATTGCTTCGAAAGATTGGAAAAGGTACAACATTTAATTGCTTATTATTCAAAATATTAAAATCTTGATTTGTAGGAATAGTGATGTGATTGCTTTTGTTATGTAGATTGGACAAGGTTCATATAGTAGTGTGTACAAAGCGCGTCACGTGAAAACTGGTAGATATTATGCACTAAAAAAGGTGCGGTTTCACAATTTGAAACCCGATAGTGTGAAGTTCATGGCTCGAGAAATCACAATCCTCCGTACGCTCGACCATCCTAACATTATGAAACTTGAGGGGTTAATAACATCAACCTTATCATGTAATATATACTTTGTTTTTGATTATATGGAGCATGATCTCGCTGGACTATTATCATGCCCCGATATTAAGTTCACTGACTCCCAGGTTGGTAACATTTAACTAACCAAAAAGTACTGAATAATTCAAATGTAACAAAGATTAAATGCAGCTAAATGAAGTTGTGTTTTATGCAGATTAAATGCTATATGAAACAATTATTGAGCGGTATTGAATATTGTCATTCTCTTGGAGTTCTACATCGTGACATTAAAACAGCAAATATTTTGGTGAATAATGAGGGAACATTAAAGATTGGTGATTTTGGTCTAGCGAAGTTCCATGGACCTGAGTGCAGGGAATCATTGACTAGTCATGTGGTGACTTTATGGTATCGGCCTCCTGAACTTCTTCTAGGATGCACGAAATATGGGACGGGAGTTGACCTTTGGAGTGTCGGATGTGTTTTTGCTGAACTTTGTTTCGGCAAACCGATTCTCAAGGGCCGAACTGAGGTGAAAACATATAAAAACTGGAATCTATACGTGCACATATATATGTATGTAAATGGGTAATTTTACATCGTTTTCAGGTGGAACAATTGCACAAAATATTGACGCTATGTGGAACACCGCCTGATGAATACTGGAACAAGTCGAAACTTCCACTTGCAACGATGTTTAAACCGCATCATGCGTATGAAAGCAGTCTTCGGGAAACGTGTAAACAGCTACCGGAGACTGCAGTTGACCTTATCCACACGTTACTTTCTCTAGACCCTTGCAAGCGTGGGACCGTCACATCTGCGCTAAAAGCCGAGGTATGTTTGTACACTAGTATGTCATTGACCAATATTAAGAGTTTTGACTGTTGTATGTTAGTTCTAACCAGTTTCTGTTAAATGTAAACAGTATTTCCATACGAAACCGTATGCGTGTGATCCTGCAAGCTTGCCAAAGTACCTGCCTAACAAAGAACAGACTTCTTTCGGTAAAGCTGGCGTTACAGACGCCCCGAATAGTGGAAGAAGAAACAATGGTGATGGTTCATGTTTAAAAGTATCACAAGGATCTAAATTTGAAGGTGCTTGTGCACTCCCGACTCAAGCGACAGCTTCAAATGGTGGTTTTGTGTGGGCAAGAAGGCGGAAATGTGGCGGTAATTTGATCGTAAGTGACGGTGTAGGGGCGGTGCGTGCAGCCGTCCAACAGATGCCAGATAATGGAGAGTCTACTAGCGTTGTTTGCGGTGGATTTAGAAATTGTAGGGTGAAAAGTGTTAATCAATCTGGTTCTTTTGATTCATCAAAAGTACATAACTCTCAGGATTTACTGAATGTAAGTTCCCCTTAGATTGAAATAGTTGACTTTAGAAGTCAAAATTAGTTTTGTTGTAAAATTGGATATTGATCACTTTACTTTATAATGATGTTGAAGATTGTGCATTTGTAAATATGACAGGATGAATAAGAAACCTCTCTTTGACACTCGGTCCCACTGTTGACTCGGTCAAACAAAATTTTGAGGTTCAAGAACTCATAAATCTCAGTATTGATTGAGGTACATACAAAAGTCAACACCTCACCAATTATAAACAAGCAGTTCATGGCCATATTTGAAATCAAACTGAAAAAGATAGTTGCAGGCAGTGTTAAATGATAATGAATAATGATCCTGTATTTACAAAACCTGTAACAAAAATGTCAATGGGTACATCAAAACTACAACAGCGAACCGTATCATTGGCTTAAAAGTTCACATAAAGAGAAAAAAATCGTTCCTTTTCTTTTGTTTTCTCATTCCAAGCTCAGGAGACAAAAAAAATCATATTGTTTTTAAATAAATCTCAGGATTGATGTACAAATGGGGCCAAGAACATATATGAAGAGGAATCAACAGGATGAAGTTAAGTTTCATCTCCTGCTACTAACGTCGGTATTTGACCACGATTAACACAGTCAATCTTGTTTAATCTCAAACAGCAAAGCACTTTCTCTGGCAACTCTTCTGGTTTTTGAGCCTGTTTTATTCAAAAACAGGTAATCATTTTTGTACTTGTTTGTAGAAAATGATTTAGTTTATAAGTTACCTGAATTGTTAGGCCTAGGTTCATTATCCCGTCTTTAAGGCGTTCACGAAACGCATCTAAACCCTTTCTTGCTATGTAACTAAACCGATGAATGTCTAGGTCAACTTCAAAGTAATTTGATCCCTGTGTTTAGATACGTGAGATTGTTAAGTTAATAGCCGTTTTACATTACTTGATTAATATTGAGTTTAAAATGGAAAGTACCCGAAAGAAATTATGTTGAGGGCGTGAAAGGACAGGTTTTTCATTGTAAGCGTGCAAAAGCTTTCTCTCGGTGCTGTTAGACACGAGGTCATCTGGGTTGACCACACCCACCATTATCTTCAACCGCTCTCTAAACGCTACAATCGTTTCTTTTCTGAAACTTTTCACTTTTTCCATCTCATCATTCACTAAATTCTGCACATGTTCATTCATTCTAGAATATGAATAACAAAATAAGACTAAAGTAACCAGACATCTTACTTACTTTAATGCTGTCTTGAAACTGAGCGGACGTGTCTTTCTCGTACGTGTCTGACAGTTTGAAATATAAGACGAGGCTTAAACCCTCACCGTCAGTGTCACTGAGGAACATTTGAGCATTGTAACTAGGCAACTGTAGCAGCAAATATAATATTAGGTCTTTCTTTATATTAATTTAAGCAGTATTGAATTTGTAAAAACAAACCTGAATATTGATAATGAGGAGAGGTGGCAATTTGCCATCACCTTTTAATTTAGGAAGCTCGAGGTGTTTGGCAATGTGGTTGACTTTTCTCGGGCATACAAACAGATCCACACCGAATGGAGTGTAGGGACAGTAACTTGGAGCCGGCTTTTTTGATTTGTTTCTGCAAATTATGGCCATGGATCATGTTATAGCTACATGGAAACAAATACAATTCTACCCTTCTCGGTCTGTTATAAGAACTAGAGGTGCACAAAAAACCCAGGTTGGGAACCGAACCCGATTTTGAACCCAAGCCGAAGGGGTTGAAATCTGAAACCGGTTTGAACCAGGTCAAACCTGAATCACCCCGGTCAACCGGCAAATCGGATCTTTTTCCCCTCAAAAACCTGGTTGGAACCAGAACCGCTTTTGTCAAATATCCAATTCGGGCCCAGGACTGATTGTGCATCTCTAAATTGACCCAATGTTTATGAACGTGGGGAATTTGAGGAAAAAATCGGCGTTGACTTTCTTTGACCCGCCCGAGCTGGTTTCAACGGAACCGGTTTCGGCCAAAACCCGATTTAGGCCCAGGACTGGTTGTGCTTCTCTAAAATTACCCGATATTTATAAAGGTGGGAACTTGATGAAAAAACTCGGTTTCACTTTCTTTGACCCGATCGACCTGGTTTCAACCCGAACAGGTTTGGGCCAAAACCTGATTCAGGCCCAGGAATGATTGTGCATCTCTAAAATGACCCGAGTTTATAAACGTGGAAATTTGATTAAAAAAAGACCGGGCTTGACCGGGTTTTAACCTGATCCAGTTTAGGCCAAAAGCCTGATTCAGGCTCAGGCCCGATTGCGCACCTCTAAAATGACCCGTTACTTATAATTGATAGGGAATTTGATGAAATACTTGAAATAATTCTCGCTTCTGAGTGTGAAATTAGACGGGTTGATAGCAGACCAACATCCAGGAGTAGGTTTCTCATCTGTACTACACGGAATCAAGAATCCAGCCCGTGGACGATAAAAGAACTTTTCTGTAGCACCTGCATTTCATTTCATTTGATTCATCATGGTTTCTTGAAACAAAACCATATAAGTAAATCTTTTATAGTGTTTTATACATACGAGTTCCATTGTGATCGGTTTTCTTCACCGCAAGCTTAATAACTGTGGGTTTTCCTGTCAAATTCTGTGAGCCTGAGTTTGATGTGTTTGTTATATTATCATGGAAACTAGCAGAACGAAACAGTTGCGGTGCGTCTGGATTCCAGATCGGTGCTTGGTTTTTGTCACCGTTATAGCTACTGTAACTACGTCCTAACTTGTTTGTAGGGCTTGTTTCACGGTTTATGTTGTCCAAGAATGACACGTCATCGTCCCGGTTTGGATCATCGTCTTTAACCAATCAAAGAAATTGAGTAAGACCTTTTAATCCTTTGAATATGCCATTGACTTTCAACCCATTAACAAAATGACATTTTTTAAAAGAAAATGTTCTAAGAACGCGATAATAATTGGTTTATATTTAAAAAAACCGGTTTGAGAAGTTACCTCCATTCACGCTACTAAAGTCATCATCAGATTCAGAATCTTCCATGCTGCTAACGGAATCAAACCAAGGTTCGTCTACTGCAAGAAGACGGGAATGATCATGTCTTTAACGATAAAACTAAAAAACTAACAAAAACATGGGCCAAATATGTTGGACACACAAAAACTAATCATTTTATTCAGAAAGTTAGATTATTGTGTGAACGTTAAAAAAATTGTTTAGGGTCAACATGGGCCGACATGTTTTGACCAAACCGAGTTAGAATAAGGAGTAAACAAATTGTACCATTAGCGGCACTTTGACTGGTATGCAAATCGACGGGTTCAACAGAATCAGAAGACACTTCCCTACAGGTGACGGTTGTGTCAACCGGGGGGTCTCCTGCATCGTTGGTCTTCTTCTTCTTCTTCTTCTTAAGTTTTTCGGGCCTACGTATTTTTTTGCTATGGCGACGCAGTGATTTCATTGGTTTTATTGTTCTAGCCGGGCTTGAAGTACATCCGCCCATTTTCCCTCTTTCTCTTTCTTAACGTATCGATGCTGCAAATAACATTTGATCTTGAAAACTCAAAACGACAATGCCAGCATAAATTCAATAATTCTGCAAACAAAGATCAATAATTTTCAATTGTTATGCATATAAAGAAAAGAAAGAATAATAATGAAGAGGATGATGAAGTTACAATCTCCTCGCTCTCTCGCTCGCTTGATCAGATCATGGGAGGAGAGGGGAGGAGAAGGGGGCCTGTCGGATCGGGGTTGAACCTAATTAACCTACAGGCTGGTTGATTGTTGTTGTTTGTGAAACCAATGGGAGGTTTGTGAAACAAAAAAACTGAAACGTAGCCGACCAAAATAAAACAAATTAATTGAAACGAAACAAAAAAAAGAAATGAAACCGGAAAAACTGACTAAAACAAAACAACACTGAAACCAAAAAAACCAAGAAATCGAAACCAAAATCATTGAAACCGACCGAAATGAAAAATAAACAAAACCGAACCGAAAACCTCCCCTTGAAAAACTCGAACCAGAACTGGTACAAAACGTTTTTTTGCTTGTTTTTTTATGAACGAGGATGATGGGGAAAACATTTTAGTTATTTTACTTTTTGCGTTTTTTTATTATATTTTGAGTTATTATTTTTTTAATAGTTTTTTTGAATATTTTTTTGAAGGGTTTTTAAACCCCTTTGTATGTCAACCTTTACTTGGGTCAATATGGGGTTAGCTTTACCCATCTTGACCCATATCCATCTTAACCATTTAATTTAAAATCCATCCTGACCCCCTATCCATCTTGACCCATCACCCAAATCCAACCCAACCCACTCTCATTGCCACCTCTAATTTTAATGAATGAGATGATTAAGTAAATAAACGGCATAGGTTATTCTCACACCATATAAGTTATTTGAACACCATATGCGTCTATACGTCTCGTATAGAGGCTATAAGAGCCATATATATGCAAAATTTTGTCCTTTTGTGTTGAAGATTGTCAGATGTTTGAAGCCTATACGACTCGTATAGACCGGAAAAGTTGTCATCCGTACATTAGTTAGTCATGTGAGGGCTATACGACTCGTATAGCCCCTATACGAACCGTATAGAGTTTTTAACATACCATGAAAATGGTGTTTACGACCCATATAAATACACCAAAAAAGAAATACATGGTATTTTCTATAGCTGATATTACAATTTCATCCTTGAGGCATTCCTTAATAACAAATCAAGTTTGTTTACTACAAGCTAAGTAGGGAAGTGAGGGAATTAGGTTTCGATGTCACTTTCTTTCTTTCTGTAGTTTTCGTTGCTGTAAACTCAAATAGAAAGATATTTATACAATACTCATAATAAGATAAGATATTTGAAAAAGACGATACATCTATAAGCTTTTGAGCTTTCAATTCCTTAAAAACTTAGTATTATTTATCAATGGTTCGCTATCATATATTCATAACTTTTCCAAAGTCATTTTTATAGCAGAAGATGTAATATACCATGTTCTTTTTTATAAATGACATTTAATCATAATCTACTGCTAATAATAATTTATACTCAGATTATGTGTAATGGTTTTAACGTAAGAGCATGTTAAAGTGTTACGTCGTTATTATGTAGACCGTGAGATTTTAACTTAACCTTTCTTTGTGGGTGTGTAGTGATTTTAACTTTGTTTTCTCTCTTAATATATTTTCTTTTTTATTATATAAAAACGGGAAACATTTTTTGATTGGTTAGATTGTGATTTAGGACCCACACCCAAGCTCTTAGCCCGCATTAAACTTTTGGCGGACGACTGGATGGCGCTTGTCTAGCGGGCTTGGCTTAAAAATATGTTGATTTGGCACTGAGATGGCTCTGCGTCTCCACTCAAGTACACATAACCTTCTTATACAAGCCAAATTATAACCTCCTACCTTACGAATAGAGGAGACACATTTTACCATCGTGCTATTCTTTCTAAACTTACCGATTAATAAGTAGCTAGAATTTTTTTTTCTTACAATAGAATGTATTTATTATTGTAAGAAGATTATAAATAAAAAGATTAGGCGACACACAAACACCTTCTTTAAACCGTTATTTGTATACTAGGGATGAATAAATTGTAACGTGTATTAGTACTGAAACAAATATTTTTATTTCAGTACTAGTATTAGACTATTAGTACCAAGTTATTTACTGAATTTTTGTATTCTATACCGGTAATTAAGTAAATACCGGTATGATACGGAGTTGTTGTCTACAATATTCGTATATTGTAACAAGTGGATAAGTAATATAGTAACTAGCTGACAATCAAATCCAGCAAATCATTTCCGTCAGTTGTTATAAAATTGGAATCTCTCACTCAAATTTATACACAGAAACCGCGTGTTTTATAGAGAGAGAAACTGTAGGTGGCGGCTGCTACCAGTACCACCGTCATTAACAAAATATCCATTCCAACAGTACAGTACTCATGGCGGAGATAGACGACGGCACTTCACCACCACCACCACTACAACGACAAATTCCACCGATGATTTCACTTCCACCACCACAAATACAACCCTCCTCATTCAGCCCCGGACCACTCACCCTCCTTTCTTCCAATTTCTTCACCGATTATTATTATTATTACCCAGACGCCGATGATTCCAGCTCTTTCTCCCAGCTTCTCGCCGGAGCCATGGCTTCCCCTGCTTCTCAAATCCCACCCTTCGACCACCCCAAACAACCCGACTCTGGCGGCTTCAAGCTAAACCGACCCAAGGATCTGGTAATCGCTCAATCCCCATCTGGGTTCATGTTCCCACCTGTTTTTAGCCCTTCTGCCTTCCTCAACTCACCTGCCTTTTTATCACCTCTTCAGGTATCATATTTTGCATTTGTTTTATTCATTCTTTCATTCATTCTTGTTATCATTTTTGTATTTATATGACTATTTTGTTTGACAATTTTTTCAAGAAAATGGTAACCTTTGACTTTTGAAGTCAAGTTAACTAATTTTCAACTTCAATTTTGACTTATGTTTGACCATGTTTTCTCACAGAGTCCATTTGGGATGTCTCACCAGCATGCTTTAGCTCACGTCACATCTCAAGCTGCTGCTGCTGCTGCAGCTGCATTATCTCAATCTCAATCCTACTCCAATAATATTATTCAACCGGAATATCAGCCTTCTGAACAGCAACAGCAGATGGTCAACGCCGTCAATGAAAAATCGGATCTTGAAGATTCCCAAACCGGGTCACCGGATGATCTGTCCCACGTTACAGAATCTCAACAAATGGTTTCTGTGTATACGGATACTAATGACGGCTACAATTGGCGCAAGTACGGTCAAAAACAGGTCAAGGCAAGCAAGCATCCACGAAGCTATTATAAATGCTCACATGTTAACTGCCCGGTTAAGAAGAAGGTCGGGCAGTCGCTTGATGGCCATGTAACTGATATTGTGTACAAGGGGCAGCATAATCATGAGCCGCCTCAGCCTGGCAAGCGAGCCAGAGACGGTGGTGATGTGAATAAACCGAATAATTATCAGCCAGAAACGCGTGTGGTGGATAAACCGGTAGCTGATCAAGGGTTTAACCAGTTGGTGATACTTGATCAGGGATGTAATCAGTTAACTGATCAAGGGTTTAATGAGTTAGTGAAAGTTGATGAACCGGATGATGAACCTAATCCAAAAAGAAGGTATATTGTATATATTGTTTATGTAAATATGTATATTTATGTTAATTTTGACATTTTTGCACTTGAATTGAAGGAATATGGAAGTCGGGCCCGTGTCTAAAAATGTGGTCTCAGAAACGAAAATTGTTGTCCAGACAAGAAGTGAAGTTGATCTTTTGGATGATGGGTTCAAGTGGCGCAAATACGGGCAGAAAGTGGTGAAGGGGAATACTAATCCAAGGTAGTGTTTATGATTATATTATTGGGATCTTTATTTGAAAATACAAAATGGATCAATTTGGTTATCTGAAGTTTTGACGACATGTGCAGGAGTTATTATAAGTGCACATTTGCAGGATGCAATGTGAGAAAGCATGTAGAAAGGGCTCCATTGGACCCGAAATCTGTGGTAACGACGTATGAAGGGAAGCATAATCATGATATTCCAGTATCTAAGCATCGAGGATACATTAACAGTAAACCATCACAGCGCAAAGATGCCAGTTTAGGAAACAATGAAAGACCGGTTCTGTTACAGATGAACGAAGAGGCAATAACCGTGTAAATTAATGTTGTTTTGATCAATGTGATGATGTGAAAGATGTCTTTTGAAGTTATATTGAGGAGATGATGTGCTGTAATTGTAGCTCTTGGTATGTTCTTTGAAGGGCAACTTTTGGAATGTTGTATGGTATAGACTATAGATATTATTTTGCTAACATGGGTCATGTATGTTTACGTGAAAGCAGTCTTAATTAGCTTTTGTTGTACCCTTCACATGGGAGGCTCGGAGGGTGTGCGAGCCGTACCATCGGCGGGGCACATAAGTTTTGGGGGCACGGACTTTTTTATACATATTGCATATATTTGTTTTTTTGGTGTTAAAAGTAAGGTTATTTGCAATGGTTTATGAGATAATTACATGCTCAGAATGGTTTATGTTTATAATAAATCGGTTGATACAAGTTTTATCCATGTATGCTAGCGAATAAAAATTTTTCGTTAAGGCCTACGGACTTTTTTATTTTGGCTCGGCCGAAGTTTAAATTCTCGGAGACGGATCTGCCCCAACCTAGTAACATTTAAACCGTGTGGAAGCCTTAACAGGAGGCTGACTTGTCTTTGATTCAATACGTGACCCATATTAGGATTGAAAGAGCCCATGTTGGTGTCAGGTCTGAAACCCAAGTTACTGCCAAATAAATAGAATATATATACAAATAATTCGCTTTGGGTAATTCCGTAATTGGGCTTGGTCAATGGCATAAGGATGCATCATGCATGGCACACGTACCATAGGGCAAACTTTAAATCTAAAAAATTCAGGACGGGTATTCGGGTATAGAATTAGTCTTCAATTCTTTTGTAAGGCATTAGGTGATGCCTAACCCGGTTACCTGAAAGATGGACAACCATTTGTCCATTTTACCTAAACCATATTGGTTTACATTTTTTTTGTTATAAAAAATCCACTAAATGTTAGGTTTATAATTTTCATGTTCCTTGTAATCCAGTTATATAAAACTTAGAATGGTAAAAGTTCATTTGTAAATCCTAATGTTTAACTTTAACATACCTACGAGTAAACTTCATATCCGTAGGTACGACAGTTACCTGTCAGATAATTAGTCGACAGGTATTATTCTGTATTGCATCGGGTATGAAACACAATTTTGAACCATTTTATAAGTCATACCCATCTCATTGCACCCCCAGAAGGAGATCGAATATATTTCATGTAAAAAAGAAGGAAACAAAAAAGAGTATCTGTTAGGGTTTACCCATCTTGTTAGGAGCTATCGCCAACAATTTTAGTAGTGGGATTCCCGGCGCGTTGCAACGGTTGTCCGGTAGGTATTGGTTTGATTCGTTATGGTATGCATATCAACCCATAAAATAAAGTTTTGATATCTTGACACGTGATTTACATCGCCGATAGTTCAATATCGATACTAGGGATGAGCATTTTCAGTACCGATACCAAGTTTTAAGTTTTCGGTACCGTTACCAAATATTTTGAATTTTCGAGATCGGTACCATTACCATCCCGAGCTCATCCCTAATCAGTACCATTGTTGTCCGATCAGAATCAATTTGTTCGTCATGAGTCATGACACTGGTGGGGTACCAACACTTGTTGTAGCCTACGATGCAAAAAACACTCTATGTCTCTATTTAAATACAACTCATTTTGACATTGTTCAGTCGCAATTGGTTCGGTAATCCGACATGCTGCAATGGTGTTGTTAAATTTTGTAAGGTTTGGTATCGATGATTTGTATATTAGTATTCACCTCGCGGAAAAAAAATCACGATGAAACATTGATAAAAATAATCATGTCGCAACGCCAAAGTCAAAATATTATAAGACATCATATTTTATAGATTACGAGGGGAACGCCAAAAAAAACTTTTGAAAAGACGAAACCTTTGGCAGCTTTGATGACTTGTACATGATTTGGTGGCTTGTACACAATGACACAAAACTCAGTTTTTGTACTGTTGTATAAAGTTTATATGCAGGTCCGTCTCCGAGAATTTAAATACCTCGACCGAGCTAAAATAAAAAGGCCCGTAGGCCTTAATAAAAATTTTTTATTCACTGATGTACATGGATAAAGTTTTTATCGACCGATTTATTATAAGCAGAAACCATTATTAGCATCTAATTATCTCATAAACCATTGCAAATAACCTAATTTTTAACACAAAAAAACATAAATATGTAATATGTATAAAAAAAGTTTGTGCCCCTGTCGAGGGTGCGGCTCGCACTTCCTCAGAACCTCCCATGTTTACACGTAAAAGTTGATACAAATAAGCATAATGCAACGTTATATTTGGATTTCATCTTTCCCAAAGACAAACGCTCTCATATGTAACATTGTTCACTTACCGTTTACGTTTTTTTTAATACGATCCCACTAAACCAACTTTAAAAGTGAGCTTATTTATTGAAATTAATAATTATTATCATTTTAGGAGCATCATACTAGCAATAGCATAATGCAAACCTTAATTAGAGTTTAGAGTATAGAGAGGACAATTTTATTTTATGTTGATTGGGATGAAGATTGAAGAACGTAATTATTAGTGGATAATAATATTGGAATACGTCCTCACCAAATGTTATTTCTTGAGTCAGTCACCCTACATTCAAGAAATCACTCCGTGATAATAATAATAATAATAGTATAAACTACAATGAATTACAAACATTCAAATAACAAACAAAATGATTAATTCGGTCACCAATAAACAAGATTGGACCACACTAATGATGATGATGATTATTATTATTCTGTTCGTTGAGGCAATTAAGCGGTTGGTGAGTCCCCAATTTCTCACTCTGCCCCATCTTTTTAAAACCCTAGTTTCTGTTGCAGACCACACCAAATTAGAGATGATGATGACGATCATCAAATTGGCCCCACAAACATCACTCTCACATTCTTTCACTTTCCTTTTATTCAATTTCATTTACTCTCCGCATGTCTCGCAACAATCACACCCCAATTTCAAGTTTTTAAAATTATTAGGGTTTTCTCTATTTAGGCCTTTTCTCAACTGGGTTTGATTTTTTACATCATGGGCTGTGTTAATTCCAAGCATGTGGTTAGGTATTTCAAGAATCTTGATTATAATGATGGACCTGTTATTAAGAAGTTGGAGAATGATGGTAATCGTCGAGACGACGGAGGGTGTTCGGGTTTCGATCCGGGTGATTTGAAAGTCGAAAGATTTAAGGAAGCAGAACATGTGGCTGCTGGATGGCCTTCTTGGCTTAGTGCAGTTGCTGGTGAAGCCATTGATGGTTGGCTGCCGTTGAAATCGAATTGCTTCGAAAGATTGGAAAAGGTACAACATTTAATTGCTTATTATTCAAAATATTAAAATCTTGATTTGTAGGAATAGTGATGTGATTGCTTTTGTTATGTAGATTGGACAAGGTTCATATAGTAGTGTGTACAAAGCGCGTCACGTGAAAACTGGTAGATATTATGCACTAAAAAAGGTGCGGTTTCACAATTTGAAACCCGATAGTGTGAAGTTCATGGCTCGAGAAATCACAATCCTCCGTACGCTCGACCATCCTAACATTATGAAACTTGAGGGGTTAATAACATCAACCTTATCATGTAATATATACTTTGTTTTTGATTATATGGAGCATGATCTCGCTGGACTATTATCATGCCCCGATATTAAGTTCACTGACTCCCAGGTTGGTAACATTTAACTAACCAAAAAGTACTGAATAATTCAAATGTAACAAAGATTAAATGCAGCTAAATGAAGTTGTGTTTTATGCAGATTAAATGCTATATGAAACAATTATTGAGCGGTATTGAATATTGTCATTCTCTTGGAGTTCTACATCGTGACATTAAAACAGCAAATATTTTGGTGAATAATGAGGGAACATTAAAGATTGGTGATTTTGGTCTAGCGAAGTTCCATGGACCTGAGTGCAGGGAATCATTGACTAGTCATGTGGTGACTTTATGGTATCGGCCTCCTGAACTTCTTCTAGGATGCACGAAATATGGGACGGGAGTTGACCTTTGGAGTGTCGGATGTGTTTTTGCTGAACTTTGTTTCGGCAAACCGATTCTCAAGGGCCGAACTGAGGTGAAAACATATAAAAACTGGAATCTATACGTGCACATATATATGTATGTAAATGGGTAATTTTACATCGTTTTCAGGTGGAACAATTGCACAAAATATTGACGCTATGTGGAACACCGCCTGATGAATACTGGAACAAGTCGAAACTTCCACTTGCAACGATGTTTAAACCGCATCATGCGTATGAAAGCAGTCTTCGGGAAACGTGTAAACAGCTACCGGAGACTGCAGTTGACCTTATCCACACGTTACTTTCTCTAGACCCTTGCAAGCGTGGGACCGCCACATCTGCGCTAAAAGCCGAGGTATGTTTGTACACTAGTATGTCATTGACCAATATTAAGAGTTTTGACTGTTGTATGTTAGTTCTAACCAGTTTCTGTTAAATGTAAACAGTATTTCCATACGAAACCGTATGCGTGTGATCCTGCAAGCTTGCCAAAGTACCTGCCTAACAAAGAACAGACTTCTTTCGGTAAAGCTGGCGTTACAGACGCCCCGAATAGTGGAAGAAGAAACAATGGTGATGGTTCATGTTTAAAAGTATCACAAGGATCTAAATTTGAAGGTGCTTGTGCACTCCCGACTCAAGCGACAGCTTCAAATGGTGGTTTTGTGTGGGCAAGAAGGCGGAAATGTGGCGGTAATTTGATCGTAAGTGACGGTGTAGGGGCGGTGCGTGCAGCCGTCCAACAGATGCCAGATAATGGAGAGTCTACTAGCGTTGTTTGCGGTGGATTTAGAAATTGTAGGGTGAAAAGTGTTAATCAATCTGGTTCTTTTGATTCATCAAAAGTACATAACTCTCAGGATTTACTGAATGTAAGTTCCCCTTAGATTGAAATAGTTGACTTTAGAAGTCAAAATTAGTTTTGTTGTAAAATTGGATATTGATCACTTTACTTTATAATGATGTTGAAGATTGTGCATTTGTAAATATGACAGGATGAATAAGAAACCTCTCTTTGACACTCGGTCCCACTGTTGACTCGGTCAAACAAAATTTTGAGGTTCAAGAACTCATAAATCTCAGTATTGATTGAGGTACATACAAAAGTCAACACCTCACCAATTATAAACAAGCAGTTCATGGCCATATTTGAAATCAAACTGAAAAAGATAGTTGCAGGCAGTGTTAAATGATAATGAATAATGATCCTGTATTTACAAAACCTGTAACAAAAATGTCAATGGGTACATCAAAACTACAACAGCGAACCGTATCATTGGCTTAAAAGTTCACATAAAGAGAAAAAAATCGTTCCTTTTCTTTTGTTTTCTCATTCCATGCTCAGGAGACAAAAAAAATCATATTGTTTTTAAATAAATCTCAGGATTGATGTACAAATGGGGCCAAGAACATATATGAAGAGGAATCAACAGGATGAAGTTAAGTTTCATCTCCTGCTACTAACGTCGGTATTTGACCACGATTAACAAAGTCAATCTTGTTTAATCTCAAACAGCAAAGCACTTTCTCTGGCAACTCTTCTGGTTTTTGAGCCTGTTTTATTCAAAAACAGGTAATCATTTTTGTACTTGTTTGTAGAAAATGATTTAGTTTATAAGTTACCTGAATTGTTAGGCCTAGGTTCATTATCCCGTCTTTAAGGCGTTCACGAAACGCATCTAAACCCTTTCTTGCTATGTAACTAAACCGATGAATGTCCAGGTCAACTTCAAAGTAATTTGATCCCTGTGTTTAGATACGTGAGATTGTTAAGTTAATAGCCGTTTTACATTACTTGATTAATATTGAGTTTAAAATGGAAAGTACCCGAAAGAAATTATGTTGAGGGCGTGAAAGGACAGGTTTTTCATTGTAAGCGTGCAAAAGCTTTCTCTCGGTGCTGTTAGACACGAGGTCATCTGGGTTGACCACACCCACCATTATCTTCAACCGCTCTCTAAACGCTACAATCGTTTCTTTTCTGAAACTTTTCACTTTTTCCATCTCATCATTCACTAAATTCTGCACATGTTCATTCATTCTAGAATATGAATAACAAATAAGACTAAAGTAACCAGACATCTTACTTACTTTAATGCTGTCTTGAAACTGAGCGGACGTGTCTTTCTCGTACGTGTCTGACAGTTTGAAATATAAGACGAGGCTTAAACCCTCACCGTCAGTGTCACTGAGGAACATTTGAGCATTGTAACTAGGCAACTGTAGCAGCAAATATAATATTAGGTCTTTCTTTATAATAATTTAAGCAGTATTGAATTTGTAAAAACAAACCTGAATATTGATAATGAGGAGAGGTGGCAATTTGCCATCACCTTTTAATTTAGGAAGCTCGAGGTGTTTGGCAATGTGGTTGACTTTTCTCGGGCATACAAACAGATCCACACCGAATGGAGTGTAGGGACAGTAACTTGGAGCCGGCTTTTTTGATTTGTTTCTGCAAATTATGGCCATGGATCATGTTATAGCTACATGGAAACAAATACAATTCTACCCTTCTTGGTCTGTTATAAGAACTAGAGGTGCACAAAAAACCCAGGTTGGGAACCGAACCCGATTTTGAACCCAAGCCGAAGGGGTTGAAATCTGAAACCGGTTTGAACCAGGTCAAACCTGAATCACCCCGGTCAACCGGCAAATCGGATCTTTTTCCCCTCAAAAACCTGGTTGGAACCAGAACCGCTTTTGTCAAATATCCAATTCGGGCCCAGGACTGATTGTGCATCTCTAAATTGACCCAATGTTTATGAACGTGGGGAATTTGAGGAAAAAATCGGCGTTGACTTTCTTTGACCCGCCCGAGCTGGTTTCAACGGAACCGGTTTCGGCCAAAACCCGATTTAGGCCCAGGACTGGTTGTGCTTCTCTAAAATTACCCGATATTTATAAAGGTGGGAACTTGATGAAAAAACTCGGTTTCACTTTCTTTGACCCGATCGACCTGGTTTCAACCCGAACAGGTTTGGGCCAAAACCTGATTCAGGCCCAGGAATGATTGTGCATCTCTAAAATGACCCGAGTTTATAAACGTGGAAATTTGATTAAAAAAAGACCGGGCTTGACCGGGTTTTAACCTGATCCAGTTTAGGCCAAAAGCCTGATTCAGGCTCAGGCCCGATTGCGCACCTCTAAAATGACCCGTTACTTATAATTGATAGGGAATTTGATGAAATACTTGAAATAATTCTCGCTTCTGAGTGTGAAATTAGACGGGTTGATAGCAGACCAACATCCAGGAGTAGGTTTCTCATCTGTACTACACGGAATCAAGAATCCAGCCCGTGGACGATAAAAGAACTTTTCTGTAGCACCTGCATTTCATTTCATTTGATTCATCATGGTTTCTTGAAACAAAACCATATAAGTAAATCTTTTATAGTGTTTTATACATACGAGTTCCATTGTGATCGGTTTTCTTCACCGCAAGCTTAATAACTGTGGGTTTTCCTGTCAAATTCTGTGAGCCTGAGTTTGATGTGTTTGTTATATTATCATGGAAACTAGCAGAACGAAACAGTTGCGGTGCGTCTGGATTCCAGATCGGTGCTTGGTTTTTGTCACCGTTATAGCTACTGTAACTACGTCCTAACTTGTTTGTAGGGCTTGTTTCACGGTTTATGTTGTCCAAGAATGACACGTCATCGTCCCGGTTTGGATCATCGTCTTTAACCAATCAAAGAAATTGAGTAAGACCTTTTAATCCTTTGAATATGCCATTGACTTTCAACCCATTAACAAAATGACATTTTTTAAAAGAAAATGTTCTAAGAACGCGATAATAATTGGTTTATATTTAAAAAAACCGGTTTGAGAAGTTACCTCCATTCACGCTACTAAAGTCATCATCAGATTCAGAATCTTCCATGCTGCTAACGGAATCAAACCAAGGTTCGTCTACTGCAAGAAGACGGGAATGATCATGTCTTTAACGATAAAACTAAAAAACTAACAAAAACATGGGCCAAATATGTTGGACACACAAAAACTAATCATTTTATTCAGAAAGTTAGATTATTGTGTGAACGTTAAAAAAATTGTTTAGGGTCAACATGGGCCGACATGTTTTGACCAAACCGAGTTAGAATAAGGAGTAAACAAATTGTACCATTAGCGGCACTTTGACTGGTATGCAAATCGACGGGTTCAACAGAATCAGAAGACACTTCCCTACAGGTGACGGTTGTGTCAACCGGGGGGTCTCCTGCATCGTTGGTCTTCTTCTTCTTCTTCTTCTTAAGTTTTTCGGGCCTACGTATCTTTTTGCTATGGCGACGCAGTGATTTCATTGGTTTTATTGTTCTAGCCGGGCTTGAAGTACATCCGCCCATTTTCCCTCTTTCTCTTTCTTAACGTATCGATGCTGCAAATAACATTTGATCTTGAAAACTCAAAACGACAATGCCAGCATAAATTCAATAATTCTGCAAACAAAGATCAATAATTTTCAATTGTTATGCATATAAAGAAAAGAAAGAATAATAATGAAGAGGATGATGAAGTTACAATCTCCTCGCTCTCTCGCTCGCTTGATCAGATCATGGGAGGAGAGGGGAGGAGAAGGGGGCCTGTCGGATCGGGGTTGAACCTAATTAACCTACAGGCTGGTTGTTTGTGAAACCAATGGGAGGTTTGTGAATTTTTTAAATTTATAGAAATGATGATGATGATTCTTTTTTTCCTATAAAAACGATGGGTTTTGGAGGAACAAGATTCCCACCTCTCATTTTGTATTATTATGCTTTTGCTTGCACATTCATGGTGATTGGTGAGTCCAAAACATCTATGCCCGTACATATATAATATGATGATTAAATTCTAGTACGTTTATTTGCATTCTTCAACAAACTTGTATACCTTTACAGTTTACACACACATGTTGTCACTATTTATATTACTTATTCTAAACGTTAACAAAAATAGCTTCTTATATTATACGGTTTTAAATCAAAGGATGCCCTGGAGTATAAAAGAAGGAAAAAAAACAAATACATATAAGGTTGACATACCATTAACCAATAATAAGCCGTGGCGGATCTAGGAAATTTTCTCACAGGGGTCGGAATTTTTTCGCTATAATTTTTTTCCAGTTTGGTTCGGCCGTTCGGGTCGGGTCAAATCAGTATATAATTTCTTTTTGGTCCAGTTCAGCTGTTCTGGTCGGGTTGAATCGGGCCATATAAAAAAGAGACAATCAACCAAAATATAATTAGATATACATAATAAAAATATTTTATATATAAAATTGTCTTCAATAGTGGTGAAACCAGTAAATTTCAAGTGAAGGGTCCAAGTTAACGTTGTTAATATATTCACACTGCCATCTTTTTTAAACAATCTATGTACTGTATACACAAATAGAATCACTGTCAACTTTTCGATATTACTTTAATTGTGTTTTAGAGAATCTGGTAGATAAATATTTTAAGTTTTTTTTTAAATTAGTTTAGTAAATGATGTCTTTATGTTAAAAAAAAAACTAAAGGATATTTTTTTGTACCAACGACTATCATTCAAATATCAGAAAGAAACAACCCAGTGAAATTATGTTTGAAAACTAAAATAAAACTAACTTAGTGAATTGAATGTTTGAAAACAACACGTTCCAAGTTTCCAGAGTTTTGTTTCCGTTTTTCACTTTGACCCTAAGGTAAATTTTTAAATATTGGGCTGTAATTTAGATTTTCAAAAAGACCAATAGATAACTAATATTAAGTTTCTTCTTCTTCCACTACTCTGCAACTTTTACCGTATAGAACACACCTTTGTAGTTTGCGCCGATGACCAGAAAACATGGCTAAAATTCACTTGTGGTTTCACCGTTGCTCATCACCCATCCAATATCGAAATTCCACAAGGGTCGGTGTCAAAATTTCACAGGGATCGGTTGAGATTTTAACACTATAACGCTACTAAAAAATTTCTTTTCACAGGAGGCGGCCGACACCTCTACCTTGAGGGTAGATCTGCCCCTGATAATAAGTAGCTTTTTATATATTTGACGTGTCTTAGATCTGATTATGTCACACAATTTTAAAGACTACAAAACAATTAACATTTTTATGCACAATTGAACATAAAACACTAGCATATACATAAAAATTTGGTGCACAATATTAGTTTGTATCAAACGCACTATCTGAAATGGTTGACGCACTATTTCTAGAACTTATATAAACACATATGATACTAGATTTAGATCAAGTATTTCCCTTTAATAGGTAGAGAGCCATTATAAGGTTTCAGTTGGTAGTTATAACTGTCGTTAGTTATTCTATTACATCAACATAAAAACCATTAACAAAAACTCCATCAGCAGTAAAGACTAACCACTCTTTACACTTACCATTGATTTAAACTACTACTGATCGGTAGTAACTTATCACTATTACCAAGTTGCCACTAATTAATAGTAACTTACTATTTATCCCATTTGGCACTGATGTGTAAAGTTGTTGATCTCAGTTACCACCAATAATCATTTCTATGCAACTTTTCATCAATCATGCAAACCTGAAGTAACTTCCAATGATACTTATGTTGCTATATGAGTTACCACTCATGGACCAAGTTGCTCTACCCCTTTGACCCCACCGTGGTGCCTTTTTGGAAACCCCATAGTTTAGGGGTTTTGCTATAAGGCCATAATCTTGAAACCCTATAAGGTGTGCTATCATTAGCAATATCTCGAATGAGCATGCGCTGCATATCTCTTAACTCGTATCAATGTTTGTTCAGATTCTTGCTTTGCTTTTAGTTTATCCCAATAATCACTAACAGTCAACGAAAAGAAAGCAACACATATCTTCTTTAGAGTTTAGATTAAATACCTCTCGTACGAATCGTATATATTGGAAACTGTTTCAAGGCTACACGTATATGATGCATCTTCTAACAAGCGAGGACACTAGTAACCTTAAAAAATTACATTGTACTTCCAGACGAACTGAGAAGATATAATAGACGAATGAAAACTCCTTACAAGTTACAAATCAATAAATGTCAAGCATCTTCTAATCTACTTTTATTATGTAATTGCAACTAACTGTAAGTTGAAACAGATTTTTCATAACAAACACATATTACTGCATAATGAGTTTTATACCATTAGTCCTTCATGGACCGTACTATGACCAAAACCATTGGACTTGACAAACATTCTAGGCTGCGCTTTCGACCAAACCCGGAAGACAAGGGAATGTTAAAAGAACAGGTCTTATATTGAATCCAAATTCAATGGACAAAAACTCATACAATCTTAACAAACACAAAGTATTAGGTATCTTCACTCTCACTAGTAAAACCATTAGCAAACATCATAAACTATATAAACGTGTACAATCGAGTCTAACTAACATAGCAAATGGTAGGAAGATCAAGGGAGCTCCAAAGCAATAATTCTCCATCACTCGAATCCACATCACTCGCCTTATTGTTTTCTACCGTTGCCTTTTTGGCCCCTTCAGTCCCATTTTGGACCCTCCTGTTCCAAACTTTCGCTTTAAGCACTCGGGTATACCATGAAAAACATAAAGAGAAGCCGAGAACTTCCGCTCGTATTTCATTCTTTTCATGGCTTCACTTATAGTCAATGGCTCATCTTCTTCGTCTCGCGGTTCCAAATCAATTTCTTGAGCTATATCAAACGGAGAGAAGCTGCAAGCGGACGTGAACCCCACTTCGTCAATAAACTTGAAATCGATCGTTTCTACTTCATCATCATCTTCTTTCACTTCACTTCCATTATTTGTATCTTCACTTGAACTCGGAGCCACAGCCTGATCATCACAATGAGTCACATGAACGGGTATAGATGACTCAAAGGTAGTGTTGCAGTAAAGATCACTCATATCAAGATCTCTTAGAAAGTCAGTAAAGAATGTGTCTGAGAACTCTGCCCCATCAGCCCCAAATTCCTGCGGTTGTGCGACCTCAGAATAATGATTAACCATTTGCGTAGAACCACTCTGTGGTGACGCAGATGCTGCTAAAGACTTGTTTCTAGCTTCAAGCCTACGAAGAAGAAGGCTTGTGACTTTGGAGGGAAGTGCGGGTGTGGATGAAAACGACTGAGAAGGCCAGAAATTGGTGCGGGTATTGGCCCCACGTAGCAAGCACGCCGCTTCGTCATAGGCTCGAGCCGCTTCCTCAGCCGTGTCAAACGTTCCTAACCATACCCTGATCTTCTGTATGGTGTCCTTGATTTCTGCAACCCATCTGCCAGATGGACGTTGCCGAACCCCCACAAATTTCTTCCGGGCTCGCCGGGGCCCGCCTAGTGCTGCGGTTACAACTGATTCAGCTAACATCCCGTCCCAAGCTATGCTGAACTCAGGGCTCTGTTCTTGACCAGTGGCTGTCTTTCTCTTCCTAGCCAAACCCCAAGTGTAATTTGTGATTTTAAAGGAATCTAAAGGTGTTTGATAACTAGTTGAGTTGAGATACGAATAAGCTGAAAATGGTGTGCTTATATAGAGATGTAGAACTAGTAAGGAGGTGAAGAAGTCATGATGTATGTCACATCTTTTTGTTTATTTTAATGATGTCTAAAAGGTGAAATTTGGACGGTTCTTCCTGACCTATTCAAGGACTAGAATAATCGAGTATTCAGGTATACGACCGTTATTTATTAAGTTAACATATAGAGTTGAATAGTTCATAGTTCTTTTCAGTTGTCACATCTCTAGATTATTCTAATAATCTGGCCTAAAAGGTGAAATTTGGACACTACTCAGCTACCTAATCGAGGACTACAATATTTGTTTTATAAATATCCGTTCTAAAGAGAGTTTGACCCACCTAAACTGGTTAGTACTTTTTATGGTGCCTCTTCGGCTTGACTTGAATACGGTGGGTCAAAATAGATAAGATGTCAGTACGGATTAAACGGGTCGGGCGGGAAAAACGGATGTGTTGGGCCAGATTGTTACAAGTAGGAACTCACCACAATCTGCTTAGATGCTCAATCTATTGTTATTGTCAGCATTGATGGAGAATCTAATAGTGTTCAAAGCCAGGAGACAAAATTGGCTAGTGGCAGCTATTGCTGACATCCACATCAATTTAATATTACAACTGATACAATTAAAAAATACATAAACTTAAATAATGCAAGTAATATATATTATTCCTGCATATTATCAATTCATTAAGATGGTTAGGTTTTGACTCTAAATATATGGTAATATTAAAGTGTCTTAACACAATTTTATAAATTGCGAAATAACATTATCATACTGTAATTATGGGTTTAGTAAATAATTTACTTTTTGGTGAAACTTTGAGAGTTTGAGATGCTAATCTTTCTCCTCGGATATTTCGGCTATACTTTGGTAAAATGCCACATGGAGCAATGAGTTATTTTCTTAATGGGCTTTGATAAATATATTATGAAGGGGTTTGGGTTTGATATTAGGAACAAATTACAAGTCAAAAGGCCATTATTATTCCTCCATGTGGCATTCCATTAACAGAACAGTGGTTACCCTCAACCTAACTATATTTAATAGGTTTTCAAAGTACATGACTATACAGGAATATCTGGGCATATGCCATAACTTGCAAAGTACATATTTATATAGAAATTATGATAATTAATCAAGATTGACATAACTAAAGGACTCACTGACCTTTTGAAGAGCTGTAATAACCAGGTCCGATGCAAGGTATAACTTTCGCCGCACGGCATACACGTCACTGTTGCTTTATCATTAAGGATTTGATCTTTTTTAAATTTGTGCAAGTCATAATTAACCGAGAGTAGAAGTCACAAGGTACAACGAGGTTTTAGCAGGAACTTTAGTAAGCAGAATTTAAGACTAGACAACTGAAACACAGCTATAAATATAAAAAAGAGTATACGCAATGTCATAACATTATGAACAAATTAGTAATGGTTGTGGAGTAACATTCTAGGAAATCAAGCTTCTGACGAACGTGCATTGAGAAAAAGAATGGTTTAACATATACAAAGTCATAGTACATAAAATACATGGTATTTGCTGGATTGTATTCAAGGCTTCAAAAAAAGCTTGGTGTTATATTATTGTAATTACCATCCACTGGAAATAACAAAACAAGCTTAACATCACAATCGGACATTATTCTACCTTCAACATGACAAAGCTATTTTACATCCTAAACAACAAGAAAAACCTAAGACAAATATTTCACGTCAAGCCAGGTTCGTTCTCGTTTCTACAACTATGATCAAACTTGTAATATGGTGCAAACAAATTTAACCTGTTGAAAAAGCATGGTCACGTTTCAGAAGCAAGAAGTGGGGCATTGTGGCCATCAGTTCTTCCAGTGAAATTGAGTGGCTTCAAAGCTGGATCTTGATATGCAGTCCTTAATCTCTCGTGAAAATCAGACATATCTTCCTCACTTCTGTCTTTCTTTATCATACACTGTACAAAAGTATTATTATGAAACACAGTCATAAACATGGGAAAGTTTATTTAGTGTGGACAACAATGTTTTTAACAAACCTCAGCAGGATATCCCTTGAAAACTGGTAGGAAGCGCTTCCGGCAGTAGTTGTTAAACAAAAGAGTGATGATTGGGAGTGGAATAGTTAAACTAGAAGCTAAGGGAAGTTTCTTTAGACCAAATATACCCAAAGCAATCACGTGCATCAATATCAAGGAAAATACTATTGAGTTGTGCACAATTGGCCAAAAGGTTCCACCAGTCTCAAATTTTGGTGAATAAACATTCAGTAACTGTAAAAGAAACAAAACTAGTATCATATTTTGTTAATTATTTAAACAATCTAAAACACCTCAGACCAACATTAATGCAGCTCAAGATGGGTCAAGTCAAAACTGTTAATTTCTGCGAGCGCAGGCTTCTGGTCAAAGCTTTTCAAAACTTCCTATAAAAAATCAGCGTGTCGCATATAATTACATATTTATGTTCTTGTTATGGGTCAGGTCAAACTGATAATTTTTGCAAGCACAAGCTTATGGTCAAAACTCTTCATGTGCCAAATATAATTACATATTTATGTTCTAAACAAGATTGATGAGGTTTAATGCATTAAGAATACACTTTGGCTGACCACCAACCCGTGTGACCCGTGTGATCAGTTTCCTTTTAAGCTAATTCTTTTTATTTTATTTGTATGATTTGTTAGATAAAAGCAAACCAGAAGTGGCCCGTTTACAATAAATGGATAAAAGCTTGCATATCTGGTATAGACAGCTAGGCTTGTAAGTGAACGGAACGAACACGAACTGAGCATATTTGCGTTTGTTTGTTTAACTTTAACAAACGAACGATCAACCATGAACAACTAAACAAACGGGGTTTTCCTGTTCGTGAAAAAGAAAATGTTCGTGTCAATTTGTTAACAGTATAAAGAACAGTTTATGAACGTAACCGAACGAACGGACATAGATGAACGAACATAACTGAGCTAAAACCAGTTATAATTAGTCTGAAGAACCATGTGTTGAGCATAAAAAGTTGTTAAAACTAAGCCAAGTTGTAAACTTGTAATGGGCAAAAAGATTTCAAATGAATATATTAACAAACTTTAACAAATTTAAACAAAACAAACTTAAGCAAATGTAAACTAACAAACATATAGGAATGCAAAAGAACCAAAAGAAATGAATTTAAATGAACGAACGTTCACGAACATAAATGAACGAATGACATACGTGTTCATGTCCGTTCGTTTGTTATTAAACAAATGTTCTGTTCGTTTACGCCTATAGACAGAAATAAATTTCACGAGTCCATCTAACCTGGTGACGGTATATAATGTATGCCAGACAGTAGTAAACCAGTAGAAACGGGAGAATTAAGGGCGACAAGAAAAAGTATGTACTTCCAAGAAGTCCGAATAATAATATGCTGGGTATCTCACTGCTGTAAGGGAGCGAAGGCACTTTAAACTTTTCATCAGCTTTGGTGGAAAAAAGTCTTCTCATGTAATTGGAAAGAAGGGGCATCGACCGTAAAAGTTCCGAAACCGTACTAGTCCACCCAGATGTCACAACATATGTTATAAAGAATGTAGCCTGTAAAAACACATTAAAATATTAGCATCACCTATTAATATGATTACATAAGGGTATTTGTTAACATGTGTATACCTGTCCGGGAACAGCAGCAGCTAATATATTTGGTATTTCCTTAGGCTCCAGAAAGATATTAACACGATACAAAGCTGATCCTACTAACGCGTTTGCAAAGAATATGTTCCATATAGTAAACCAGAGCATCTTGTTACAGGCACTTTTCTCTATCTGACTGTGCGCCACGTAACCTTGAATAGACGACAACATTATCATGACAGGTTGCACCAAGTATAAAAACATCTTGAGAATCAAACTCGGAAGATATCCCGTGATGACCTGACTTATAAACGCTCTGCAAGTCGGTCAGGAAAGTAACTTCAGCATAAGAATGAAGCAGATTATTAAAAAATAGTAATCTGAATGCTCAACACTCACATATTCAATACACCTTTTAGAAAAGGGAACCAGGTTTCCAGTTGATCCAAATTAGTGAGACCCTGTACTATGCCAACAGGAATGAGAAACAATATTGTGAGAATAAAACACGCGAAAACCACCATGACATTCCCGATCCATCTGCTTAGGAAAGATGCAGAAAAGAAAGGCCAGTATACGTCCTGCGGTTCTGGGGCCCGCTCAGTGAGCCACTCTGTAGGATTTTCTCCTTGTTGGATGTGTAAAGCTACTGCAGTACCGAGCCGTGACTTAAAAGATACAAAAGCAGCAGGAACTTCCTATTGAAAATGATCAAACAGACACAACTTTATAAACATACTTCAATGTAACATGAGGTTCATATATATAATACACTCACCTTCCCACTAAGTAATGATTGCTGTTTCCTTGCATTATTTTCTAGATCTTCTAACTTCTTTTCATAATACTCCACGAGATCAACTTTGGGCCTAAAAAGCCCAAGAAATCCAACACGCCCAAACCTTTGAGAAGTATTCTGTGTTGACTTCAGATGAGCAAGCTTTCTATTCACTTTATCAGCGTCACTCTATGATGACATTACAATACAAACAGAAATTAGATATCAGTGGACCAAGACTGTTAACAATTAGATTGTGATTTGAGATTATGTAACTAGGAAGGGAAGAAATGACCAGACATATAGTCATTCAAAGGGACACATTCTTTTAAAAACCAGTTTTATGTTAAGAATTGCGACCGCACAAAGCACTTGTACACTGTGCATTGATGATTTAAATTAGATAGTGGGTACACGACTATGTAACCATATTCCGCATAACACTTAAAGCAAGGGGTACAAATGCGGTTCTTGCAGTTCTCAACGTTCTGATATGAAGGATTTATTGATAACAGATAGTGCTTATGGGCCATATTTCAGAAGATCTAAGCAGGGATCGCTCAAGTGTGTCAGTGATGGGCAAAACTGACCATTTGTTTCGATGACAACGAGGGGTGAACTGGCAATTTGAATAAAATTATGTTAATAAAGAAATTTTGAACAAATTCTAGCCATCCCAAATTTTTGCAAACTTGTGAATGGGTAAATAGAGGTCCCTTGAGTATCTAGACTTTAATTATAAAAGAATCTACTACAGGTAAAAAGCAATAATCAAAAAACGAAGTGAACATAAAGAGGATGAAGACCTATAAAAATAGTTGGTGGTATTTCAGTGTTAGTTCATAGAACACATAAAAACACTGCTAGATACTAAACTAGTGAGAAAATGGATTTTGCTTTTGTTGAGGTTCAATGCTAAGTAGATTTTGCAGTCAGAATATTAACTTAGTATGCCTATAAGACTTCAAAAATCAAAACTCTCCATTTTTATGGGTATATAATAGTAGGAAATAAATTGTATACCAGCAAAATCTAAGTTCTATTCTCTGCTGATATGGTATCCAACAACCACTTTATCAAAATATGTGAGAACATCAACAGTACCACATGTGTAAGCTTGAAAGGGCCACTTACAATTAGCTTCTGAATCTTGGTAGTGTGATACACCATGTAATGGGACAGATATTGTGAAGGATAATATTCTGAGTAAAATTTCTCAACATTTGCACTTAAGCTGTCTGTTGACGACTTTGGAATGCCTCTAACCAATACAGTAAACTGATCTGGCTTAGGCTCAGATGAGTAATAGTATGCAAGCCTTTTCAAAGAAATATCACGATACTCCTGCAGATTTTATAATTACTCAATAATTCAATGGGAAAAACATGATATATTGATAAAAATACAATGATACAAATGCTTACCAGATAAAGAAGATAGCAGACAAATGCAGTGAAGGCATACATTGCACCAAAGTGAACCCATAACCTTCATCAACCACAGAAACATGCATCCAAAAGAACAAATGACTATCTAACATAAGCATGTGATCTCATGATTAAGAATATTTAAGTAACAAATGAAAACAATAGTAACTGTTCAAGAATCAATATGCTAAACAATCACCTGTTTGATCCATCATTGACATTTGAAATACTAAATGATTCCAGAGACTTGTTTGTGAAGTCAGAAAAATCAATAACTATCTGATTTCCCATATAATTGATTGGTAGAAGAGCACAAAGGCCGACTACGCCAGCAAAAGCAAACACTTTCAAACTGCCACAAAGCAAGAAACAATAGATTGTTTTCTCATGCATGACAATATAAAAAACTCACAAGTTTTTTACAGTTTGAAAGTCCACGGTTACCTGAAGGTAATAGTGCGCATATAAACAACACCATCTAAACCAGCACGCGCAAGGAGTTCTTGTTCAGTCGGATGCCATGACCTGGTCACCCAACTGGTGGAAGGCAGTAACCTTTCCAAGTTAAAATTATTTCTCGGTTCAAGTTTTCCTTCAGTAACTAAGCGTGGTGCGTACACGTTAGCATTACCAGGTTGTTTCCTCAAAATGGAATATAGAATGAAGAACAGAAAACATAAACCAAGATTTATCCCAACAGAAGTCAAAAGAGCAGAAAGAATCATTCTTCAAAATGCTGAAAACTGCAGCTTCTTCAAAGCGTTAATGGTTTTGTAATAGTCCCAAAAAAAGTCTGCTACATGAAAATATCAAAATCAACTTCTAAAATATGGACCACAGTGTTGGATATTACATGATTGGTCCACTATCTAAAGGAAAACCAATTTCTCACTCGGTCCGCAGTCCAACACAAATAAAGTTAATTCAAGCAATCTTCCTGGTCACAGTATGGTGTATATGGAGAGCAAGAAATGGCAAGATCTTCAATGAAGTTGACACGAACTCAAGTAAAGTGGCGGCGGATTGGGAGAAATGGTGCACGTTTGACATACTATAGTTATACTTTTACGTTTCATTGTACTTTGTAACTGTTTGCCGGTGACTAGTCTTTGCTAGTTTAAATTGTTGAATATACAATACCGCCTTTCAAAAAATAAAATACAATTTCTCAAGCAACTACTTGATCAGCTTAAAAGTGCATAACCCTAGAATAAAATCAGAGACCTAAAATACTGTCTAGTGAGCTATGAACCAATGAAACCATGAAAATAACAACAATTAATATTCCGTCGATACTTATCCCTCTATCCAATAGTATTAATAATTTGGCAGCTAAACTGAACTTATTAATTAAAAACTGGATCACAGTGGAGTTAAATTCCATGTGAAACTACTATACTAGATCTGAAACAAACAATTAGCTGTTTTGTGAAATGAAGCCCCAAACCATAACAGCACTAAACGCACATGAGTGAACATCCTATTCCGAGCAATACGCTATATTATTAACTACCTCCTCTACTAAGAACTAGCTTCATGCTAGCAATTAGGTCAAAGCATGTAAGTCATAATAATATAACCACATAACGATTGAACAGGTTAATAAAATCTAAGTTAAGAGAATTAGTACCTGAATTAACGATAACCGTACGGCAATATACACGGATTAAGATATGAAGAAGGAAATTGAAGCCAGTAAGGATAGCTATATATCAAAATCCAAAAAGGAAAGAACATAAACACATTGAATAACTGCAATTAGTAACAACTTCAAATGAATGATAGCAATTCGATCAACATATGCAAGCAGCTGATGACCTGAATGGACGATAACTTTAGGGCGATAGATACGGATTGATTGAGGAATAATAATAATAATAATAAAGGAAGGAAGGAATCTTAAATTCTTAATATGCACTCGTCTTTAAGCTTCCTCGTCAGAAACTATTATTATTTTTAGTTTTCCTGACTCTGATCGGAGTACGTGCCAGGGCAGGGCTACGTGTGTGTCTTCACCGTTTAACGCCGTTAATTTTGTTTTCATACATTTACATCGGTATTGTGACTTCCGTTACAAATTTAACGGATTCCGTAAGCTAACAGATATATACGACTTGTTTCGCCAACGACGGGTAGGTTCTATACTATACCGTTATGGTATTTTACTAGTTAACAACTATAAATTGTTTATATTTTATTTCAATATTCCACTGTAGTAAATACGTGTACATCTGTCTATTATTTTACTCCAAAGCTTAACTCAACAAGAGGCTAACTTCAGAATATACCAAACGACGGTATCCAATTTCTCGTTCCACGGCTTGCCATGGAGGTTATCAGGTTAAGAAAAAAAAATAACATACATGACACAATTGTTATTAAATGAATGAAAGCAACATTTAACTTTATTAGCAACAATAAAGTATCCAATTACAATAAAAAGTCATGTAATCGGACAACAAATTACGTCGTCACCCAATTTTAAATGACAAATTTGATCCTACTATAATGAATTTAGACTTTAGAGTGAAGAAACATATTTTTTCTAAAATTTATAACATTTAAAAGCCTCTCACATCTCATTTCGATATCTCTATTTTTATTTTACTTACATAAGCTTATTTTATTACTATTATTTTCCTTTTTTCATACGCTCATAATAATTTATAGAGATTTGACTTGTACCCCTGTTAAGAGCATGCACGTTCCTTTTTCTGTCTCTATGAAAGTTAACTAAAAACAAATGTTTCTTCAAATTTTATATATTTTTAACTAACCTTCCACATTCAACAAAATAAGAATCTTTATTTTAAACAGTAAATTGTGTAACTTTTTTAAACCATATCACTATTTAAAAGAATGAGATATGAGGGTAAATCCTATACTTTTGTTACAACTTCAAAGTCTTATTTTCATATTCCCACTAATTAATTCAATAACTTTATTATTGAGCGATTGGGTCAACCTATTTTATTATAAAGCAATTTTTACTGAAATTAACTTTAACTGAAAGCACCTTATTGATTCAGTTTGGATAAATCTATTTTACACTAAAGATTTTAAAAATGCATTAATTTACTATATAATATACAACAAGAAGCTAAAACTCTAAATTTATAGTGAAACAAGAGCAAATGCGAGAAAATTGAAACAATGCTCAAAGTCGAAGGTCATGAAACAGAATTTCGTTAGAATAGTTTGGGTCCAGAGTTAACAGGCTTATCATATAAAAGCTACCTAAAAACTAAGTTGGGCCAAGCACACAAAAAAGAAGGATTTAGACTTTGGAGATGGAGGCCTTGAATTGAGAGCATGCTTTTCATTTTCGAGCCAGGCCCACAAAATTTGTATTTGATAGATACTTAGAACAGTATGTTTATTGAATTGTGAAAATTTGGATTCACATGTATTCGTGTGATTGTTGTTGACTTTCCGATGCCGTTAGTATATAGCAGCTTCAATGACACATACACGAACATTTCTTTGTTAAGTGGCACATTTCACATGATTAAATATAAGTAGTTCAATACTTAAATACATGATTTTTAACACGATTCAATAAGAGGAACTCTTATCAACCCATACATGATCCAACTTTAATAAATCATTTATTTCAAGATTGTTTTATGTTTCAACTTTAATAAAGTCCTTGTTTATTAAACTAAATTATTTGGTTCGATACTTATTTTTATCCATATTAATTTACGCCAAATTGATGAAACTTCACTTTTTCTTTATGTGAAAATACGAATGCCTTTTCCGAAGATCAACATACCTTTAAATTGTAAGCATACTCGTCATATGTCTTCAAATAATATGGATCTCCTCAACCCCTCTTTCTCACAACTAGACATGATCCATGTTTACATGTAAACTTGCATAGCTCATATACAAGTACTATATACAAATACACAATATGGACATGCTTGTCGAAGGAAGGTCACACTGCTACGATTAAAAGTTTATTTCATACTCGAAAAAGACTGAATCCAGTCCACGCGACTTGTGTACCCGACCCAACCATCATTGTTTCAATAAAAACGGAATAAACCTTTTTTGTTAGCTAAAGGCTAAAACAATGATAAAATAATAATAATAATAATAATAATAATAATAATAATAAAACTTTGAATATTTCACAAATATCTGAAAACATGGTAACAAAAACTGGGTCAAGTTATTATACAAAGGGTAACAAAAATGAGAAGTGTGAGAAGTCATAAATAATTAACATGTGTCAAGTGAGAACCAAAAGAAAAAGAGTATATAGGTAATTGTACACATTTTACTCTCCACATGCAATGCACATGTTAATACACCCAAAATTTTAGAACGTTTATAACTTTTTCGTATGACATTTTAAAAAAAAAATATCATCATAATAACAAGCGTTTTTTTATCTTTAATATGAGTATGATTTTCGTTATATAAAATTTAAAACAAAAATCAAGTCATTGTGTCTTTTCGCACACAATTGTGTCTTTTCTCTTATCATTGTGTCTTTTTTCGTCATTGTGTCTTTTCGCTTATCATTGTGTCTTTTTTCGTCATTGTGTCTTTTTTCGCACACCATTGTGTCTTTTTTTGTCATTGTGTCTTTTCGCACACCATTGTCTATTTTCGCTTATCATTGTGTCTTTTTGCACACCATTGTGTCTTTTCGCTTATCATTGTGTCTTTTTTCGTCATTGTGTCTTTTCGCACACCATTGTGTCTTTTCGCTTATCATTGTGTCTTTTTTCGTCATTGTGTCTTTTTTCGCACACCATTGTGTCTTTTCGCACACCATTGTGTCTTTTTTCGTCATTATGTATTTTCGCACACCATTGTGTTTTTTTGCTTATCATTGTGTTTTTTTTCGTCATTGTGTCTTTTCGCACACCATTGTATCTTTTCGCTTATCATTGTGTCTTTTTTCGTCATTGTGTCTTTTCGTACACCATTGTATCTTTTTATCTAATACATAAAACACAATGCTTAATACATGTTACACAATAACTTGAAACGTAAAACACAATGGTGAATACGTATAGCACAATGACCTAAAACGTAAGACACAATGGTGAATATGTATAACATAATGACCTAAAACATGACACAATGGTGAATACGTATAACACAATGACTTGAAACGTAAAATACAATGGGAACAACATATTACACAATGACACAATGAACAACAAAAAAACACAATTAAGAAAACCCATTAATTTTTTTTTAATTTTTATATAACAATATGATACTCATATTAAAGATAAAAAAACGCTTATTATTATGGTGATTTTTTTTAAAATAATGTCGTATGAAAAAGTTATGGACATTTTAAAATGAAGGGAGAATTGACATGTGCCTTGCATGTGGAGAGAGAAAGTCAACAAATATGGGTTATTACCTTCATGTCATTTTCATCAATTTTTATTTATTAAATTAATCTCAGCCATTCAAATCTAAGATCAATGGACTGGATTTCTTCTGACTTTTCTCATTTTTATTTTCCATTATATTTTAACTTTACCCACAAAAACCAGAAACAAAACACCACGCTGAAAACATGTCATGTGATATGAGTCGACGTGGCATGGCTTTCACGAGCCATATTTATCACTCTCCTTTCATGAAAACAAATAATAAATAAAATTAATAATTCAATGAATTCACTGCCAGAATTCGTCTAATCTTCCGATCATTTGATTTTCAATTCTTCATCGGTTATCAGGTTCGTCGTCTTATTAACCCTAATCATGTTTACGCATTTAATCACGTACACACGTGATCTGTTAAAAACGATCCGTGTATAATTATGATGATCATCTATTCATTAGCATATGACTGAAATTTGATTATTATCTGTTTATATTCCCAATTCTCATTACGTGACATCAATTGAAGATCTGTTGCTGTCGAGATGAGTGAGGTATTCGAAGGTTACGAACGCCAATACTGCGAGCTTTCCGCTGGATTGTCGAAGAAGTGTACATCGGCTAGTCTGCTTGATGGCGGTCAGTCTAATTAACCCGAATTCGATTTACAATTGTGTTCCAAATTATATATATATATATATATATATGTCATTGTTATTATATATAAACACTCAATTGTGTGTATTGATTGCATTTGCAATTGTGACTTTTGAGTAGGGGAGTGACAAGCCAACTCGATTCGGATCGATAAAATAAACTTGAACGAGCCGAGCCTTAAATAAAGCTCATTTGGTTATCAAGCCCGAGCTCAAGCCTTGTATATTTTGAAATTACGAACTCTTATGGAATTCTATAAATTAATTTCACCCTACATAGCCGAGCTCGAGCTGAACTTTCACTCGTTTAAAGTTCTGCATGCGAGCTTGAGCCTATCTTAGGCTCGTTTCAAGGTTTTCTCAAAATATATATGAATTATTTAATAAATAATAATAATAATAATAAATGAGTCGAGCTCAAGCTTTAGAAAAAGAGCTCGAAACGAGCTGTCCTCAAGCTCTTGTAAGTCAAAATGAGCCGAGCTTCAGCTCATTTGCATCCCTACTTTTGAGAATGAAAATACATTTTTTCGTTACCTGCAGAGCAAAAGAAGCAGAAACTTTCTGAATTAAAAGTTGGACTTGAAGAGGCTGAATCTATGGTATTATATTTAAAGTATTGTACTTGAATAATTTTTCATATCATTATCATTTGTTGGTCACAAGTTGAAGTAATACTTATATATTTCTAGATAAGGAAAATGGACCTTGAGGCTAGAAGCCTGCAGCCAAATGTGAAGGCAGTGCTTCTTGCCAAATTAAGGGAATACAAATCTGATCTGAATAATTTGAAGAGTCAAGTGAAACAAATTTCATCATCCAATTTAAATCAAGCTGCTCGAGACGAGTTATTAGAATCAGGAATGGCGGATGCAACAGCGGTAACTAATAATTATGCTTATCAGATGTTAAGAATATTATCTTTTGATTGTGATTTACAACTATTTGACGTAACTAACAGGTGTCGGCGGATCAGAAAGCAAGACTACTTATGTCAACAGAAAAGTTGAATAAAACGAGCAATAGAGTGAGGGACGGTAGAAAGATAATGCTGGAGACTGAAGAACTCGGGGTTTCGATTCTTCAAGATTTAAACCAACAACGACAGTCTCTCTTGCATGCACATGGAACAGTATGCTTGTTTAATATTATTTACATGGTTTTATGCATATACTAGTAAATAATTAGGTGCTTTTCAGCTTCATGCAGTGGATGATAATATAGGGAAGAGTAAAAAGATTTTGACCAACATGTCAAGGAGGATGAACAGGAATAAGTGGATTATCGGATGCATTGTTTCGGTACTGGTTGTTGCCATTATCTTGATCCTCTACTACAAGTTGAAGTAAGATTGTTCTGTTTGGTACTTGAGTTTATGTTATTGTTGCAAGTTGAAAAAAGGGAGTTTGTCTTTGCAATGTTTTACATTGTTATGGGAGTGTGAGTGGATCATATGTCTGGGAAAATGTATTTTTGTGTTGGGTTTTTTTCATAATGGAAGAAGTTTATTCTTGTTATCTGTTAGTTGTTTAAAGTTAAGGAGGAAAAAGCTCAGTGGCCTGTAGTTTATATATCTGCATGTATTTAGTATGGGTTTATTAAAAAGTTTATACAAGTTTAATAAAAATATGAACAGTATTTAACATATATTGTATACGGTTCATTTTTTACGAAATAAGTATACCGCAAATACAATTTTGAATTTATATGGAAGAAAATAAAATAATACATTAATAATAAACAAAATAGTCAATGGCATCAAGGTGTAATGTACAGTCAGCATGGACAAAGTGCGGTGTTTGGAACTTGAATGGAGCTGAGGTGGCAAGAACTTAGTTTATATAAATGGCGTTAGTGTTTATCAATTAATAATCTTTATCAATTTGTCACCGGCTGGAATGAGGAGGCAACGTTTTGTAAGGGACGGAGGATTAAGTGGGTTTTAAAAATTTTAATTTTTTAAAGTAGGTTGCATAATTGTCAAGTCATTAGTCATTACCATACGAAAATACCAAATCAATTGTTTATATCATTAGCTTTTTTATTAAAAAGAAAGAAAGAGAGAGAACCCCGTTTTTTTTCCAAATATAAAATAGGTGGCTAGGAATCAATGAAAATGGTCATTAGGTTATGTGTCACGGGAATAGCAAGAGGGTGCGAGCCCCTCCTAGGTTGGCACGGTGGCAGTGGCGTGAACGCTGCAGCGGCCGTGAGTGGACATTGGCTATTAGCTTTGTCAATATAAATACATGACATGGACTCCTCTCACTAATTATGTGTAGTCTTGTATGGTTATTAGCCTTGTAATACGCTAAGTTGAGTCTCCTAGTGTTACCGAACTGGCTAACTCTTACCATGGCCCAAAGTAGGTTCTCTCAAAAACTCTCATTTTAAAAATATATATCTTCTTTCAACTACTTCTTATTAAGTATTAACAAAATTTTTTTTGGAGAACTCAATCTATTTATATTTTCATAAAATATATCTTATTTTTTAAAACTAATTTACAAATTTCTAGATGTCACAATTCACAAATTGGAATTTTATTAATGATTTCAACTAAATTACTTTATTAACAATGTTAATTGTTACAATTAGATTTTTTTTTTGTTCAACACGAAGATGAACATGTGCTTCACGACCCACCGCCATATCCTCCTTTACCACCCATAATTGCACAAATTCAACAAGAAAAATACAAAAATCAAACACAAAAACGGAAATTTCCAACACTAAAATACATCAATCACAAAAAAACTTATAAAATCATTTATTTATAAACAAAATTCAAAACCCAAAATCATAAATCAAAACCCTAAATTACAAGCCGAGATCTTTTAAATGAAACCTATAAAATCTTTTGTCTATTCTTCTTAGGGTGTCAGTGGCTGTAGTATTATATTACCACTTGTCATTATTCGAATCGGACTCGAGAAATCAGAAATATGAACCAAACCAAACTAAATTTCAAATATTCAAATCGTTTCGTTATTCGACATGAATTCTGAATTTGGTTTTCGAAAAAAGTTCAAACCTTTATCTAAAGTTTAAACCAATCCAGCATGACTAATCAAATTTAAATTAACTTTTGACATGAATACATAATCTTTGTAATAAGCAAATAGAATGTGTTGCAAAATGCAAATAGGTCATTCGTGTGTTTTATGCGCGTCTGAAGTTATGAGTGTGTATAACATATAATAACTAACATAGAAGGATAAAAACAAAATACTGGTTAATATTTATTTTGAAAACAGAGTGCTGCTAAAATCACAGGCAAAACACATCTGGGGCAATGGGCTAAAAACTTCTATTATATAATACAATAAAATATAGGAAACCATACAATCTGAATCTCAAGATGGATTATAACTAGTTAAAATCCGACCATTATACCCGAAGTAAAACCTTGATGATCAATAGGACAAATACACCACCACGATAACGTGCCAACAATAATACGACACCAATTTGACAAATAAACTCATCTTTATTCTCTAAGAAATGATCATAATAACGTCAACAATATTTGTCAAATTGGTTGACCATCATGAGTATTAGTCATCCTGACTTTTGGTATTTTAAGCAGAAAAAGGTACCCGAAGAGCCATTCTTTGAGCCAGCCAAGGTCTTTCCGAGTTCGGGTCAATAAAAGAATGCATCAGAAACTGGTCCGCTTCTTCATCAACTAACTCCCGTGCCCACGTTACACGTTTATCTGGACAACTTCCGGGCCCAAAACATCTGCAATGTTGACAAAACATATCCCATCTAATTAATAAACATTGATTATCTTGATATATAAACATTTATGTATACATACCTATACTCATAAAAGCAAGCAGATCTCTCATTCTCGGGTTTACCCCAATTATTCCAACCATGATGCTTGATACACGCATCCATATATGTATAAGCAAAAACCACCCTCCCAAACGGGCCCCATGGCCGTCCTAGATATGAATATTGTGTTCCTCCATTGCCTGTAATCACACACCTAATATAAACAAAAAACAGTTAGTTACACGCAGTGTATGCAACGATTAAAATATGTAAATAACTGTTAGGTAGTTGAGTACAGACCTTAGAAACACATAACCAGTTGTTTCTTGAGAAGATTTTCGGCTTTGAGCGGTTATATAACCACCTGATTTGCAGTGGATGTGACAGTGTTCAAGTAACGCGGTACTATTTCCAAATATGAAATCCACGCTTCCCTCAATGTAACAATCTTTTAAATATTGTTTCCCGTAATGCAAATAAAGTGTATCCTGCAAAAAGATAAAAACTTTAAATAAGTGTTTCAATACAATTACAAGAAAGACGGTCATTAGTTCATTACCTGCCATCCAAGAAATCTGCAATTGTAGAAAGCACATCGGTCAGCAGTTACTCTGATAGCCACAGCTTGCCCCGAACCCTCGGGTGCAGAGTTCTCAAATGTGATATTTTCAGCAATGAAGTCTTCTCCTTCAACAATGGTGCTACCACATCCAAATGTTCCAGTCCCAATCAGTCTTGATGGCTGTGAGCATACCAATTACATGAACACATCCAATTAGTACGAATTGGAAGCTAACATACATAGAACAAAAATGCAACGTCGATGCAAGCGCAGTAACACAACGGGTCCACGTGACAGCCTTAAGGTGTGCCACCTCAGCAGAAAAAAGTAAATTTTTTTTTTGGTTTAAAAATATGTAATTTTTTTGTATAATAAGATTGACGGGTGCTGATACTATTTTGGGGGTTAATTTTTGTATCATATATACAAGTGCCAATACTTTTTTAGGCCTTTACTTTATTAAACATGCTATTTTTTTTTATCACGAACTACACGAAGGCCGATATGTATCACAAACTATACGAGTGCCGATACTATTTTGTTTTTGCTTCTTAAATATGTTATATTTTTTTTGTATCATTAGCTATACAAAAGCCGATAATATTTTGGGCGTTCATTAATTTACTTGTTTGCTTTATTGTCAGTGCCTTAACTAACTTAACCGTACCGATTTGCCACGCAACGTGCGTATTTTGACGCAATTTGTGATAAAAAAACAAAACACTAAATTAATCTTATAAAAAGCCATCACTGACACGAGTGCAACAATAAACACACATAAACGAAACTATGATGAAGAAAAGGTTTATGGGTAGAGGGTATAAGAAGAAGAAGAAAAAAATTGGACCTGATGATGATCAATTTTAGTGGCGGTGTTGTTCCATGTGACAAGGGTAAGTTCGGGACTGGATCCGGCTAAGGTAATGAGGTTTTTGGTCTTGGGGATATACACAGGCTGCCTGTAGATCCCCGGAGACAGACGAATGATGGTCCGGCAAGTGTTGGAGAATGGTACGGTGTCTATTGCCTCCTGCAACGTCCGGTAGTTACCGCTGCCGTCCTGTGCCACCGTTATTACTCTTGCCATTGTTGATCTTCAATTAAATGGGTATAGATAGCGTAAAAGACAGATATCCTCGAATGATTAAGAAGATTAAAGTATTAAATAATTTTCATTGTAGATTTCTGGTTACCGTTCCACACAATGTAAACACAGTAATATCTTGAAAAAGGTTAAATTACGCGAACAAAAAAAAAATAAATGTAATTTTAAATGCAATTTCATTCCGGTATGGATTCAGTATTGAGCCAGAGGAGGGTATGTACCTGCTCAAATTCGTATTTTTTTTATAAACTTCTACTATATTATGTTCAAATACCACAAGTGCCTCATCCATGTTTTTATAGTACCCAAAACCCAACTTTTCGAGCCAACTCTTCAAACGCAAGTATAGTTTTTCTTTCACAAAATAACAATTAAGCTTAGATTGTTTAATTGTCTAACCACTTCATCAAGTAGTTGTTAATATAGTGATATATTTTGTTAGTTTAATCGGACCATTATAAAAATGAGCATTTAAGTGTCTTAATTACATATTTCCTCAACTTAAAAAAAACAATTACATATTTCTCATCCCTTAAACATATATATATTACATATTTTCCCATTTCATTAAAATTAGCATATTAAATGACTATTTTACCCCCATAAAAAATTAATAAAAAAATTAATTAAATCTCAAAATAAAAAAGATATCACATTTTATTTGATTTATATCCCCAATCCATCTTCTCAACAAACTTCTCCCCATCTTCATCTTCATATTTCATATGAAACTCATCTATCATCTTTCACCCTCACCATTTTATGACTAAATTGGCCCAAAGAACACTCAATCGCCCATTTTAGAACCCTAATAGAAAACTTACAACCCTAATACCAAAAGGAACACCAATGCGACACGGAACGATTAATCTGAATTTATGTTCATAAATGGCGAAGTAGCCATGGAAAAGATCCTGATATGAGAGGTAAATACGAAATACATTAATCTAAATAGAACCTAGATGTCGTTTTCTTCACCACCACACTCGCCGGAGTATAAAAGGATTTGCTGGAAAACAGTTTCAACTTTATGAGCTTTATACCAGAAGGTGTTTAAGAAGTGGAGACAAATACACAGGTTATTTTTTTGGTGATCCGAGTCAGTTTCGTTTTGCTTTTGACTCGTCGAAATATACGAATCCTATCGGAAAATTTTGGGTTTGAATGTCAGAGGTCGAGAGGTTTCTAGGAGATGAGATGGTGATGTCGAAAGGACCACAGTTCGGCTTTATAACCGAGTTTTATGAGCTACAATGGTGAAATCTATCGGAACCGCGGAATAGAGTTGGTGGTTCCCTGTAAGCAATGGTGGATGGCCAAAGGTCATGGAGTTAGATTTTGATTCACTAAGGAGAAGAAGATATAAGTTAAAATAAAGGGGCAAATAGGTAATTTAGTAAGAAAAGGGGAAATATGTAATTGATTTTAAGGTTTAGGGAAATATGTAATTAGTTGGCTTAGTAAGTGGATATATGTAAATCTTCCTTATAAAAATTAAATCAAAATATGATAGTACCTCTATCTTTTTTTTTATTTGCACATAAGAGCACTTTGTGCTGTAACAGCTATGCAAATATTTTTATCAACTCTAATATGTATTTTGTGTTGGGGATATTTATTGCTCACATTTTTATACGTGGTTTATTTAATGTAATTTCATTTGACCTAACCCATTCTGGTTTGACACTTTTAGTTTGATTTGACTCGTTCTATGTTGACAATTTTTTGCACCCGTTGACAAATTTTTTTGAATCTGCCACTGATTTCATTTCTAATAAAATTTATATCATAACGTTAAGAAAAATAAATAAGCATGATAGTTTGGTCAGCTTTTATAAAAATTTAAAGAATGCAAATTAATTTATAGTATATGGGTAAATTGAAACTTGTTAGTTATTAGTTAGAGCAACAATAAAACGGAAATAATAACCAGTTATTAGTTAGAGCAACAATGAAACGGAAATAATAACCACACACACGCAAACAAATGAAGAATATGAGATTTACGTGGTTCGGTCAAGAAGACATACTGTCACACCCCGAAAATCTTAATTTTATACAGCGGAATACTTTAACCAAGTCTTTCGGGTGGTGACAGACGCCGTTTCGCCAATCACATTTATCAATAGATTTATAATGAAAGTTGAACTTTATTTAACCATCCGAGTTATTACACGATTTTTATTTAAATTAAAAGTTCAACATAAAGTAAACATTTTTCATTCAAACACACGTCACCATTTTCCTGGGCTTCCATACTTCATTTAATTACCTGAAAAGCATACTAAAATAACAGTCAACACGATGTGTTGAAGAGTTTACCTTTATAACAAAATAGTCCATATATATATATATATTGATGGTAGAGGTGAAATTTCATCTTCTGAATATAGATTAATTGAATCACCCGCTCCGGGGATTATTTCTCGACGTTCTGTATACTAGCCTCTTCAAACAGGGCTTATTGCTATTGATTCAATGATTACCATAGGACATGGTCAACGAGATTTAATAAGATCGTCCAGTTCCTATAGAACCTATCACTAAAATACCCCTAGAGAGAGATAAGGCCAAGCGGAGCGAAAAGGGTTTTCCATGAGATGGTAAATGAAAACTATTAGCCCCACACGAAGTTTGTGAATAAGTGATTGTCTGATAATGAGCAAGGAATATCCGTCTTTCTGCTAAAGAGGATGTATTGAACTCATAATTCATTAGATACTTTTTATGAATGTCAACTAAGTCTCGTAAGTAAATTTCTTCCGGTTGTATATATATATATATATGAATCGAAAACAACATCCATATAATGATCTTCTGTCATTATATCCGATATCAATTCGTGTGTAATTGTCACTACACCCCGAATTATATCCAAAATATCCATGTATAATGGCTTACCACCATTATAACACCAAACCGTGTGTAATGATCTACCGTCATTACATCACAAATAAATAGACATTTTACTTCTTAAACAAATTGTGCTGTTGTAGACGAACAAAGAATACAACATTACGTATGACTATCATAGTTGATAACTTGATACATACCATACTCAAAATATACCCACTTTTAACCCAACGCGATTGGAAGTGGGGGGGCGTCACCCCGATAGATCTACCCATATTTCTGTGCTGTCACACCCCGACCAAAGGCGGCGGAACATGCCGGGGTGCAACGAATTGCCCAAAACACAAGACACTATTAAAGTGACAATATTTAATCAACTCATTTATTTCATAAATCAATAAACAACGCATCTTGTTCATACAAACAAATTGAATACAAGTAAACAAATATATTGTTCGTTTTACTAATATCCTAATAGTCTTGATAACGTTTTCTGTCAAGTCCTCGAGTCAACATTAGTCAAACCTGTAACATTGCATAAAATAAAGTTTGTCAACACAAAGGTTGGTGAGCAATTTCATAGTTTTTGAACAATATGTATATAATAAGAAAATGCCACAACTTGTATACGAAGCAATAAATAATAGCAATAATTTGGATAAATAGATAAAATCGCTAATAGAATTACGTTAGCGACACCTAGCTATAAGGGGATGCCAAATAGTCTAGGATTTTATAGTTATCATTAATTGCATTACGTTAACGACACCTTGCTATAAGGGATTTATAGTTTCTCCAACCGAAAGCGGTAAACACATAAGCATATAATCATGTAAGCATAGAACACCAAATCGAGAATTTATTTAAGTAAAGTATACAATAAAGTTTGTGGTTTAAGACTCAAGTATAAAACATGTAGTTTGAATACGTATGCAATATCACCCTCAAAACAAAAGATAGAAAAACGGGGTATGAAAAGTACTCACGTCCAAGTAACAAACTTGATTCGGTAAAATGACGAGTAACCGGAAGGATGAGGTTTAATAAGCAAAGTCTAGGTGAAGGGAAGTCTTGTATTAAAAAGGTTGTCTTAGGAAGTCTTTAAATAAAACAAATGCTAGGAAATGTAAACAATTTAAAGTTTAAGGTTTAAAATGTAAATATTTATGAAAAACATAATAATAGTTTTTTGAAATATAAGTTTGCTAGAAACCGGGTTAAAGTATCTAGTCCTTAATATTTACTCAACCTATGTTAAGTAATAAGGTGGGTAAAAATGCAAGAATGCAAGTCCCTTTATAATATAGATACTAAAACGGGTTTTAACGAGTGTTTCGGGTTGTTGGTTCGGGTCTTGGTAATTGGTCAAACCCAAAGTCAACTTTACAAAATAATGAATGTTATGAGATAACCCAATAAAATTTAATAAGACTTAACCAAGTATGTAGTTCTATTATTTTAGAACTAGTAACGTCCGTTAAGCGAGTGTTCGGTTTTGTCGGTCCAAACTTTGTTATAAGATCAAGTTGGATTCAACACTCCAAGTACTTTAATAAAATATTTAAAATCAGTTTGTAAAGTATTTTTAAATAAATATACAAGTCTTGATAGCTAAAAACACACTTGTGTGTCTTAAGCGAGTGAAAATCGGTTTAGTTCGGTTTGGTTCGGTTTCCATCTCACAATAAGTTCATAGATAGTTTCCACATACCCAAATATCAAATAACTTGTATAATAACTTATAAATGATGAAACTTAAGTGTTACAACCAAAGAGTTAATAATAAAGTCTTTAAACGAAAGTTCGATTTTCGGTTCGGATCTAGTTTCGGGTTAAGACCGAGGTTAGAATCTTCAAACCCATATCCATAGAACTTATAATAATGATTTTAGAAACTTAAATCTAACATAAAGCATGTTTAAACAATTATTTAACAAAACTAGTAAACAAAGTTCGGTTTACGGTTTGGAGCTATTTACGGTTAAACCGAGGCATAGACTCTTCAAACCCATAACCATGGAACTTGATAAATAAGCAAGATAAGTATAGTTAGCATGGTTAGTAAGCAATAATAAAGTTAGATGGTTAGATGCGGAAAATATATAACAAAGACCACGAAAGTCCTCCATATAGCCTTGCCTTACGAGGCCTGAAACTTAACCAACCGGGGCCGGATAAGTAACTACCAAAGGTAACAAGGGTTTTATTATATATATTTTGTGCCATATGATTCAAGTGTTAATTAAGATTTAGTAAACTAATAAAATTCAAGAAAATGGTCAGTTTGACTAATTGGCAAGAACAAAGAAAAACAAGCATAAAGAGCCTTGAATTTGAGTGTGGAAATGAAATGAGAGCAGGGATGGATGTAGGAAAGGGTTGTGTATATATAGGGAAATGTTTGGAGGGTTAAACTATGGGTGAGCAATAACCGAATTGTTAACCGAAATCGAACCGAAAACCGACGAAACCGAACCGATATAACCGAAAACCGAATTAACCGAACCGAACCGAACTCTTCATTTTTTAATATTCTCAAGCCTTTTCCTTCTATTTCATGTATTATATGTATTAACAGTTAAATACTATCATTTTCATATATTTATATCTCCATTTCATGTACTAATATCTCAACTTCATATATTTATATCTTCATTCCATGTAGTTATGCATTTATTTAATGTATTTAAACATTCATTTCATGTATTTTTGAGCAAAATTTTAGCCCAAGTTTGATACGGTTATTAACCTAAATTAACCGAACCAAACCGATAACCGATCGGTTAGGTTGGGTTAATGATAATAACCGAACCGAACCGAACCGTGCACCCCCTAGGCTAAACAAGAGGTTTGGTGTGTAAAAATCGAGTTTTGGACAAAAGAACAAACAACAAAACATAAAAGGCAGACCTGCAGGTGCCCCCGTCGCGATACGTGACCACCAGGGGGATCCCCCATCGCGTGGCGCAATGGGGTGGTCAGCCAAGAATTTCCAAAGTTTCAAAAATGACTAAAATGGCCCCCTGAAGTTCGTTTTAGGTGTTTTTAACGCGTTTTAAGGACCGAAAAGGATGTTTTTGAGACTCAACAAGTGTAAAAAAATATTGTAACATAAAATCCATCATTTTGAATCGAGGGTTTAGGTTTACAAAACGGGTCGGTTTACATAATAAACGGTTATAAAACGAAAACGAATCGAAACCCAAAATTGATGAATGTCACATGTTGTAACGATTCCGACGAAACCAGGTATACCCTAACCGGTAGACGTTAGTTACGTCATATGTAATGTCGGGTACATGAGTTACCATGGTAATTATACGAGAAAACATAGTTCATTGTATTGATTGTAAGTGAATATATAATTCACCGTAGTGAATATGCGATCAAATGATCGATAGTTATGGAAACCCGAATGAATCGAGGGTTCAATTATAGACGAGATGTATGATATTTAGTGATGTTACGAAGTATTAAAGCTTCGGGATAAGTGGATTAAGGCACAGAAAAAGGATTTCGATTTAAAAGTACGTCGGTACGTTAAACGAAACCTTTAATACCAAGCCGAGCAAGAGACGATCGATCAAGCCGAAAAAGATGCGTAATAACTAATAATATGACGTTTTAAGTTAATAAAAGTCATGGTTTAAGTTTTTAAAGTTTTTAAATCAGTTTTATATAAATTTTATTTTTAAGCCGAAAAACGACCGTTTAGGCCTCGTTTTAAGCCGAATTAAACGTTTAACCGAAAAACGAACTGAACCAGATTATCCAAAACATTATCCAGATCATGGAAATCCAAATGAGTGGACTAGATTGAACAAGTGGGTCCCACCCCACCCATCCATTAGTTCCGATCGGAACCCACACCCACACAAACCATTTCATTTTCTTTTTTTCACACACCCAAACTCAACATCCTTCACTTCTCTCTAGTTCATAATCCAAAAACCGACAATTCTAGCAAGAATAACGAGGTAATGATCGTGTTGTGTACGTGTTTATCTTTGTTTCTTGAGTTTTCTTTCAAGAAAATGAAGTTTCCAAGTGAAAAAGGGTGAAAACCCGAGATGGAACCGATTCTTGCGTAATCAAGTGATGTATACAAGTTATACAAGGGATCTTGGTCCAAGAAAGGAGTTAAACGAATCAAAAACGAATTTTTACGGTTAAATCTTTGTTTTAGTATCATAACCGTAACCATGAAAGAAATGGCTTGATCGTGAGTGTAACTTGCTTGGTATTGTGGTATGTTGTTTGTAGGCTCTGTATTTAGTGGTAGATAAGGCGAAAAGATGAGTTTGTAGCTTGTAGTGGCGGAAAACGAAAGGTATATTCGGTTTTTGTCGGTGTATGTGTTTTTGGACAGATTGTTGGTCGTTTAGAGTTAGGTCACAAATTTTACAGAGGTGTTAAACACATGGAAATATGAGTTCTGTGAATTTTTGGTAATTTTTGGATGAAGGATGAATATTTGGTGAATTTAATGCTCGGTTTTGGTAAAAAATGGTGAAAAATAGTTAACTATCATGAAAAATTTTGGAAAATTGTGGATAAGCTTTTCATATCATGTATAAGTCACACACAAAATTTGAGGTCCGTTGGAGAAGTCTAAGTAGGCTTTTCGGTTAAACGAGTTCTAAGGATTTCTAGCTCGGTTTTAGTAAAAATGGCATTTAAAAGAAGATTTTGGTTTTGGAAAAATTACAGGGGACTATGTGGATGGCAGGGGACATCCAGGAGAAATTTGGGATTTTTTTTAAGATCGTTTGGTATTTACGACATATTTAGTGTTTAAATGGTGTTTAAAAATAGATAAGTAAATTTTAAATATAAGAATTAATTCTGGAAATATTTTTATAAAATTCCCCACTGTTAAAAAGTGATTTGTGCAAAATTTCAAGATCCGAGAGTAAACGGATAATTATTTGTGCTAATTATCAAACTTTTAAAGTAAGACGCGTAAACCGGTGAAGTTCGCTTAAGCGAGCTGACTGGTGTACAAAAACCCTAAAAATGAACTATTTTCATATAAATGAGCTAAACAAGTAAAAATAAATCATCCGAAAATAATTTGGATGATTTGAGTAATTTTAATCTATTTTAACAGTTTCCGGTACGCCAAAGACGGAAACAGGTCCCGCTGCCAATCGGGACGTCTAAACCGAGCTATAATTTCACATTTTAAATTATCAGACAACCACTATTTTCGGGTCGTGTGTGACCAAACTCATTTTTGAAACATAAAAACGGATATTCGTGCTAGGCACGCAAAACGAGAAAACGACTAATAGAAATTGTGACCATGGAACTCTAAACGACATCACAATCTGAGTCCGTAGAAGTATTTCTGGGTTAACATTGCCCCGGAACAGGTACAGTAATGGGTTAACAGTGTCCCCAGATGTACCGATTGATAAGGTTAAAGATTATATAAACAATAATTGCATAATAACGATCGTATGGATCATATTACAGATTGGACGTGTTAACTGATAATGATTGTTGTTACCTGCTTGGATGTGCTAAGGTGAGTTTTCACGAGCCCATTTTACTGAACTGTTTTAAATATTTTCCCGGGGCGGAAAGCATGTTTTTATCAAAGTGTTTAAGTACATGCTGATCGCATGGAAATGAACGTATTTATATAATGTTTATTGTACGGGAATAGTACAGTAATGAATTAAGATGGTAATTGTCTGGTAGCTAACAGTGTAAGGCCCGAAACAGTGTTCTGGGGTAACCAAGTTCCCAGAGGTTATTAAATGTGTTCTGGGGTAATCGAGTTCCCAGAGGTTATTAAATGTGTTTCTGGGGTAACAGAGTTCCCAGGGGTTATTAAATGTGTTTCTGGGGTAACAAAGTTCCCAGAGGTTATTGGAAGTATTCTGGGGTAACAGAGTTCCCGGAGGTTAATCGATATGTTTTGGGATTAACAGAGTTCTCACTTGTGGGCTCAGCATAATTACATCGCTTATTTATGATTTACCATAATGATTTGTTATGGTGTATTTAAACTAGTGAAACTCACCAACTATTCGTAGTTGACCCGTTTTCTCACATGCTTTTCAGGTACAACTAAGATAAAGTGATTGATTACGTGCTAAGTGCTTGATGTGTGTAAGGTTTGCGTGCTGGATGTTAGGTTGCGTTATAACAGATAGAATTATGAACCGTATTGTATGATGTGTGTATCACCTAGACGGTAATGAATGATGAGATAATGTAATTTTGAAGTATATTAATGCATTCGGTTTTCTTTATAAACAATGTGGTTGATATCAGAGGTGTCTGTCGCATCCCGTTTACGTTTCCGCTGCGGTTACGGGGTGTTACAGAACTTAGTATCAGAGCCATTGGTTATAAAAGAATTAGGATGTCTTTAAAAGATACCTAAAATATAACCAGTAGCTCAAGTGTTATAGGATCTGAATATCAACTAATAAATTATAGTGACGAGGTCTGGATGAACTTGGATGGACAAGTGAGTTATTATGGTCCGGAACATAATAACAGACTTATCCGCACGAGGGAATTCAGGGGAATGTCACGGGGTACATTAATAGGTAAAAATGGCAACATATGTGTACAGTATATAATATTATTTATATGTGCTAGTGTGTATATATATATACGTGTGCATATCTTGTGGGTTCAAGTATTGGGAAATAAGACCCGGATAAGGAACCGGGGGATGTGATAATAAAAAGTACCGAGGATGCTGAAATTTCTAGAGCATCGGTTGGTGATAAGTCGGACTTATCGGGTTATAGTTATGATGGTACCAAATCAAATCTCCCGTTTGACATTAACCAGAAATGTCTAGTAACCGTCACTCCCAACCAAAAATTGATAAATCCCATACCCTACCAACACCGGTACCGCCTATTCTAATAACTTCCTATGTTATCCTTACATCCGTTAGATGTTTACACCCATGTATGCTCGAATAGAATGATTACCTATACACAAAGAAGTGTTGGAATCATTATGGCATAGTTGGTTGTTCGTTCGTAGGAGGTATACTGTGTATGCCGGATATACGAATAGACACGGATATTATAACTCCGTGGTACGTAATCGTTCGGTGCTCATGGTGAGCATGTATCGTTTATGCTGACATGCAAAAGGATATTGAAATCGAGCATATTAAACATTGATCTTTGTTGAGAAAGGTCTATATGTCAGTTGGTGACAAGGGTTATGAAACATATTTAAACGTTAACCGATGTCAGGTTAAGTCCATATGTTATTATATTTGTGGGACATATATACTAGATGCCGGTATGTGTAATATATGTGATAATATTTGGTGTGTATGTGTACCTGTTGTTATGATTGAGCTGGTAACGAGTTATATGGTGAGATTAGTATTGATTACTGCGTACGGGATGAGTACGGCAGAATGACATAAAAAGAGTAACTCCAATGATGGAGATTGATATGATTCAGTTGATTGCTCAAGGATAGCAGATGATGATACCGAATGTAGTATCACAGATCACTGCTAGTGTTGATGCAAATGTGAATGCAGAATTATAGAGCGAACAATCACATGATTATGAATATTTCAATTCTTAGTGGTATTACTAAGAGTGATAACGTCCCACCGAATGCCATTATGACTTCAAGTATTAGTTATATACTAAACATGAATAGTAGTCGTAATGAATTAGATCCGGTATGAAGGATATGTTTGTTGTTTGTGGTAAGGAAATTATTAATAGTTTACTGATGGTAAAGGGAGGAATAGATTAGCGAGTGGATGGAAAAGATCGAAATGGTTAAGGATATTGGTAAGAGTCTAGAATATTGTGTAGTGAAATATGCTACAGATATGTTGGTAGATTATGTTGTATCGTGATGGAATACGATGGTACAAAAATTATAGTTGGAAAATTATTACTCAGATGATATGGTCAGGATTTAAAATTCTAGTACCGGAGCACTCTTATTCGAGTAATTGAGTTCAGAGATTTGAAACTGAGCTATGAAAGATAGAAATGTTGTGTGCTGATCACTTAGAACGCGCTAATCGTTTAAAGGAATTGTCATGTCTGGTAACATGACTAATTACTCCTGAAACTAAGCGAAGTAAGTGCAATATTGGGGACTAACTCCATCGATAAGGAGTATAGTCAAACCTGTAAAATATACAGCCTTTGGAAGGGTTGTGTCGCAAGCCAGCATTGATATATTTGATTCTATGGGAAGGGGAATGAAAGGACGTTAGGTGAAACGTCGAGTGTTAAAGAAGGGAAATGGTAAAGGTATAGTGCAAGATAGACTTGCGAATAAGTAGGTACGTCCTACAACCCAGAATTATACTAAGACTAGTTCTGTTGCGAAAACATGAACCGCATAAAGGGTCCTTCCTTAAATGTGGAAAATATGGTTATCGGCAGGATGAAGAATGTCGGGTGATAGTAGGCCACAGGTGTGGTAGAGATAGACGTAATGTCCCAATTGTAGAACCAATTGAAGCCATGTGAACCGACAACCCCAACTCATTCGTGTACAACCACTCCGAATCCAACAACTTCAATAACAATCCACCCGAAGAAATCAAATTATGCCAAACAGTTGTATTTGCTATGAATGTGGCAGTACAGAACGTTTCAAGAGAAATTGCCCAAAGTTGAACCAAGGTGTAGTTGGAAGACGAACCTCATGACAAGCATCAACCTCTGATCAAGCAAGGAGCCGTGCTTTTGTGAGTAATACGAATAAAGCACGTCATGACCCAAAGGTGGTATTAAGTATGTTGTAGTTTCAAATCAATAGGCACCAGTGATTTTTTTTTACGGTCGTCGATAGTAGTTAATTCCTGTTAATCTCCTACCCTTTGGAAAGATACCGATTAGTGAAACTATAGAACCCTATACTGTAGAATCGCTAACGGTAAATCCCTAATGGTTAACTAAATTGTTCGGAATTGTCCTATTATTCTGAACGATTAACCTTTCCCTGTTGACCTATGACCAACAAAGTTAAGAAGTTTTGACGTAATAGTTAACATGGATTGGCTAACTCAACATGAAGCTGAGATCAAATAGGAAAAGAAGATGATTAGAAGCTCTCTTTCGGACGATGAAGCGATTAGATACAGAGAAAAGTGTACGGTATTATGTTACCACTCTAATCTCATCTTGAGATGTTATAATATTTACGACAAGAAGACGTGGTGTATTTAACAAACGTGATTGCCAAAGTATTTAAAAGAAAACATATAGAAGATATCCCGGTGGTGCGCAAATTTCAACAAGTTTTCCCAGAAGAACTTCCTGGATTACCGCCAACCCGACAGGTCGAATTCATAATCGATTTAATACCTCAAGCTGGCCCTGTTGCTAAAGCATCTTACCGACTTGCACCGTCCGAGATGCAAGAATTATCCAATCAGTTACAAGAATTGTTGGATAAGATTTTATACGACCTAGTTAGTCACCATGGGGTGCACCAGTTTTAAATGGGTAAATGAAGGACGGAAGTGTTAGGATATGTGTTGATTAGGGAGAATTGAGTAAAGTGACGATCAAGAGTAGGTGCTCACTTCTTCGAAGTGAATGATCTGTTTAACCAACTGCAAGGACCGATTTATTTTTAGAAAAATTGATCTTGGATATAGTTATCACCAAATGAGAGATCCAAGAGGAAGACGTTGCAACAACAGTGTTTCGGACTCGCTACGGCTATTATGAATTCTTAATTATGCCTTTCGGGCTAACAAATGCGCCGGCAGCATTCATGGAACTCATGAACCGAGTCTGTAACTTTATTTTGACAAATTTGTCATAACATTCATTGATGATATTTTAATATATTCGCAACATAAAGAAGAGCACGAGCGACGATTAAGGAAAATTGTGGAAGTGTTAAAGCAAGATGAGCTATACACGAAGTTTTCGAAATGTGATTTTGAATAAAGAGGGCATAATCCCTTGGTCATGTTGTGAAGCAACAAGGATTTAACAAAGACCCAATTAAGATAGAAACCATTAAAATTGTGCCAAGCGCCGATTTTAAGTCTCCCCGATGGAGACGATGGTTTTGTCACGTATTGTGACGCATCGCGTAAAGGGTTAGAATGCGTGTTGACGCAGTATATTAAGGTCATAGCCTATACTTCCCGACAGTTAAAAGTACACGAGTAAGATTACACTACTCACGACTTAGAACTGGGAGCGGTTATCTATGCACTTAAATGTGGAGACATTGTCTCTACGATACGAAGTGCACCATCGTCACCGATCATAAAAGTTGCATCACATATTCGATCAGAAAGAACTAAATATGAGGCGTTGAAAAAGGGACATTTGGAAAAGGAGGAACTTTACAGCAACGAAAGGAATTTCGGACAGCGCATGGACGAAACTCTCTATTTCAAAGATCGGGTTTGGATCCCGACCCTCCATGACCTTAGTGAATTAATCATGGACGAAGCGCATAGATCGAAATATTCCATACATCCGGGATCGGATTGGACTATTGATGATACGAATATCTGAAAGGATTTTTATTAATGGTCGAGTTTGGAGAAAGATATTGAGTTATGCGAAAGATAAGGCTGCACACCAAAAAAAAAAAAAACCCTAGGGAACGCCACAACGACAGAAAAATTCGCCAATAATAGTGGGAATAAATTACAATGGATTTCGGGACACAAATTCCTAAAGTATAGCAAAGGCATGATGTAAATCGGGTAATCGCGGATCGATTAACCAATCCTCACATTTCATCCCAATCTATGACAATTACCACAATGAATTCTCGCCCAAATTCATGATGATGAAATGGTAACTCGTCGTGGAGTACCATTTTCAATGATCTCAGATCGAGATAGTCATCCTACTTCCATTATTGGAAGGAGGGGAAGGAAGCATCGAGAGCTGGAGGCTTTCTATGGGTGAAGTAGTTATCACCAATTTGTCAAATTGAAAATGGGCTTCAATCAAGCCATAAGATTTTAATTGATTCAAGAAACAAACAATCGGATTTATAATACTTAAGGTAAGTTGAAAGCAGCGCGAGATTGGCAAAGGATTTATGCCAACATTCAAAGGAAACCATTGTCGCCAGAAAGAGGTGACAAGGTACTTTAAGGCATCACCTTAGAGAGAGGTGATATGAGGTTTGGCAAAACCGAAACTAGCTCCTTAATATATTGGGCCTCATGTGATTATCTCCATGATTGGTCACTTAGTTTATTGATTAAAGTATTCCAGGGGCTAAGTACTATACATGATATTTTGCATGTATGAGGATTGAAAAGTGCCTAAGCGATGAGGCAACGAAAGTACTAGTAATAGAGGTACTCATAGAAGTCATGTTTGATATCATAACTATTCCCGTAGTGATAGTAGACGGGAAAACTAAACAGTTTGGACATACCAAGCTTTATTAATTAAGATTAAGTGGAATTCACAGCGAAGACCAGATTATACTTGGTAACGCGAGGGTGAATTCTGAAGGAAAACCCCCCCCACCTTTCTCTCGAAAGGAGATAGTGGGCGTGTAAAATTTCGAGGACGAAATTTCTTAACGGGGGGAGAATGTAACGATTCCGACGAAACCAGGTATACCCTAACCGGTAGACGTTAGTTACGTCATATGTAATGTCGGGTACATGAGTTACCATGGTAATTATACGAGAAAACATAGTTCATTGTATTGATTGTAAGTGAATATATAATTCACCGTAGTGAATATGCGATCAAATGATCGATAGTTATGGAAACCCGAATGAATCGAGGGTTCAATTATAGACGAGATGTATGATATTTAGTGATGTTACGAAGTATTAAAGCTTCGGGATAAGTGGATTAAGGCACAGAAAAAGGATTTCGATTTAAAAGTACGTCGGTACGTTAAACGAAACCTTTAATACCAAGCCGAGCAAGAGACGATCGATCAAGCCGAAAAAGATGCGTAATAACTAATAATATGACGTTTTAAGTTAATAAAAGTCATGGTTTAAGTTTTTAAAGTTTTTAAATCAGTTTTATATAAATTTTATTTTTAAGCCGAAAAACGACCGTTTAGGCCTCGTTTTAAGCCGAATTAAACGTTTAACCGAAAAACGAACTGAACCAGATTATCCAAAACATTATCCAGATCATGGAAATCCAAATGAGTGGACTAGATTGAACAAGTGGGTCCCACCCCACCCATCCATTAGTTCCGATCGGAACCCACACCCACACAAACCATTTCATTTTCTTTTTTTCACACACCCAACTCAACATCCTTCACTTCTCTCTAGTTCATAATCCAAAAACCGACAATTCTAGCAAGAATAACGAGGTAATGATCGTGTTGTGTACGTGTTTATCTTTGTTTCTTGAGTTTTCTTTCAAGAAAATGAAGTTTCCAAGTGAAAAAGGGTGAAAACCCGAGATGGAACCGATTCTTGCGTGATCAAGTGATGTATACAAGTTATACAAGGGATCTTGGTCCAAGAAAGGAGTTAAACGAATCAAAAACGAATTTTTACGGTTAAATCTTTGTTTTAGTATCATAACCGTAACCATGAAAGAAATGGCTTGATCGTGAGTGTAACTTGCTTGGTATTGTGGTATGTTGTTTGTAGGCTCTGTATTTAGTGGTAGATAAGGCGAAAAGATGAGTTTGTAGCTTGTAGTGGCGGAAAACGAAAGGTATATTCGGTTTTTGTCGGTGTATGTGTTTTTGGACTGATTGTTGGTCGTTTAGAGTTAGGTCACGAAATTTTACAGAGGTGTTAAACACATGGAAATATGAGTTCTGTGAATTTTTGGTAATTTTTGGATGAAGGATGAATATTTGGTGAATTTAATGCTCGGTTTTGGCCAAAAATGGTGAAAAATAGTTAAATATCATGAAAAATTCTGGAAAATTGTGGATAAGCTTTTCATATCATGTATAAGTCACACACAAAATTTGAGGTCCGTTGGAGAAGTCTAAGTAGGCTTTTCGGTTAAACGAGTTCTAAGGATTTCTAGCTCGGTTTTAGTAAAAATGGCATTTAAAAGAAGATTTTGGTTTTGGAAAAATTACAGGGGACTATGTGGATGGCAGGGGACATCCAGGAGAAATTTGGGATTTTTTCTAAGATCGTTTGGTATTTACGACATATTTAGTGTTTAAATGGTGTTTAAAAATAGATAAGTAAACTTTAAATATAAGAATTAATTATGGAAATATTTTTATAAAATTCTCCACTGTTAAAAAGTGATTTGTGCAAAATTTCAAGATCCGAGAGTAAACGGATAATTATTTGTGCTAATTATCAAACTTTTAAAGTAAGACGCGTAAACCGGTGAAGTTCGCTTAAGCGAGCTGACTGGTGTACAAAAACCCTAAAAATGAACTATTTTCATATAAATGAGCTAAACAAGTAAAAATAAATCATCTGAAAATAATTCGGATGATTTGAGTAATTTTAATCTATTTTAACAGTTTCCGGTACGCCAAAGACGGAAACGAGTCCCGCGGCCAATCGGGACGTCTAAACCGAGCTATAATTTCACATTTTAAATTATCAGACAACCACTATTTTCGGGTCGTGTGTGACCAAACTCATTTTTGAAACATAAAAACGGATATTCGTGCTAAGCACGCAAAACGAGAAAACGACTAATAGAAATTGTGACCATGGAACTCTAAACGACATCACAATCTGAGTCCGGAGAAGTATTTCTGGGTTAACATTGCCCCGGAACAGGTACAGTACTGGGTTAACAGTGTCCCCAGATGTAACGATTGATAAGGTTAAAGATTATATAAACAATAATTGCATAATAACGATCGTAGGGATCATATTACAGATTGGACGTGTTAACTGATAATGATTGTTGTTACATGCTTGCATGTGCTAAGGTGAGTTTTCACGAGCCCCTTTTACTGAACTGTTTTAAATATTTTCCCAGGGCGGAAATCATGTTTTTATCAAAGTGTTTAAGTACATGCTGATCGCATGGAAATGAACGTATTTATATAATGTTTATTGTACGGGAATAGTACAGTAATGAATTAAGATGGTAATTGTCTGAGTAGCTAACAGTGTAAGGCCCGAAACAGTGTTCTGGGGTAACCAAGTTCCCAGAGGTTATTAAATGTGTTCTGGGGTAACCGAGTTCCCAGAGGTTATTAAATGTGTTTCTGGGGTAACAGAGTTCCCAGGGGTTATTAAATGTGTTTCTGGGGTAACAAAGTTCCCAGAGGTTATTGGAAGTATTATGGGGTAACAGAGTTCCCGGAGGTTAATCGATATGTTTTGGGATTAACAGAGTTCTCACTTGTGGGCTCAGCATAATTACATCGCTTATTTATGATTTACCATAATGATTTGTTATGGTGTATTTAAACTAGTGAAACTCACCAACTATTCGTAGTTGACCCGTTTTCTCACATACTTTTCAGGTACAACTAAGATAAAGTGATTGATTACATGCTAAGTGCTTGATGTGTGTAAGGTTTGCGTGCTGGATGTTAGGTTGCATTATAACAGATAGAATTATGAACCGTATTGTATGATGTGTGTATCACCTAGACGGTAATGAATGATGAGATAATGTAATTTTGCAGTATATTAATGCATTCGGTTTTCTTTATAAACAATGTGGTTGATATCAGAGATGTCTGTCGCATCCCGTTTACGTTTCCGCTGCGGTTACGAGGTGTTACACATGTGCCCTTACTAATTCGGTTAACAGTTATTTAGCCAACTAGACTCATCCCGCATTAGACACAGTTTGTAAAATAAAATGCATTACAATAACAATGGGTTCCATATGAAATGAAGAATATGCTTTCCCCCCAAAACACAATTAAATATCGATTTAAAACAATTCCAGTTAAAAACGAGGGGGTTTGATAGAGAAACTCAAAGTTTGAAGCTTTTCGTTCCAGATTTGCCTTTCCTATATTAGTACACGTTTTGTTAATAAAAATTGGTTTGAATTTTAGTTTATAAGAATCCTTTTAGTTTATTAATCCTAAAATGATGTCCACACAAGCACATAAGCAAATAAGTTCCTATTAAGTTAACGAATACGTATAGTTCGGTTTTCGTTTGCTATTATTTAAATAACTAAATCAATTAATAAAAAATTAAAATATATAAATATAATAAAATATTTAAAGTTTCAGTTGCTGGAAAGAAAATATTAATTATTATTTTTCATGGATTTTGTCGGTTTTGCCGGTTTCGTCGGTTTTGTCAGTTTGGCGTTTAAAAACGAACCGTTCGACTTTTTGTAGAAAATACCATTTTTAAATCTTGAAAGATACTTGTTACATATATATTAATCAAGTTTTATATGTTACTTTGTAAAAATATATTATTTTCATTTTCGTTAATATTTTCTTAAAATAGCAACATTCTAACGTTTTCGTGTTGGTTTTCGCGACACGAACCGTTTAGGACCAAGTTTTGTTATCTTGTCCTCTTCTCATATATTAACTTATGTTATATATGAGTGTTTTACAACTTTAGGAGCTGTTCTAAAACAGTCCCTAAGAGTTGTGTCGGTTTCGTTTAAAGAGCCGATTTTTTTCGACCGCTAACGTTATCGACAAGTCAAATAAGTTGAACAAGTTTACACTAATCATATTATGAACTAATCACACATATAATATCACATAATTCATCATAAATTCCAGTTTTTACAAAATCACTTCACAAGACATGTTTAACCCAATTTTCGAGTTTTTAGTTCATATTTTAAGTTTATTAATAATACTACTAATCAAGTTTTGTTATTTTTATATGAATAAATATCATATTAATACTTAAATGTCCAGGTTTAAATCATCATTCCATTTATGTAATCAATTGGTAGCCCTGGAATTCACCCAAAATCGCCTGGTCGTCAATACTGATTAGGGTTCGGAAAATAGAAGATATAGGTCAAAATCCGTTTTTTCACGTTTTTTAAGACCATCGCGTATCTCGATGGCCATAGACCCTACCCGTCGCGTACCACGACCTAAGAAAGCCTCATATTTGGATTCCTCTCGTTGAGAAATCCAAAATTCAAATATTATGGCTCCCGTAACTCATTTTCTAGCTCAGGATATGCTCGTTTTACTTCAAGGTCGCATTTTGTCAACCCATCTTGTTCAGTTTTAGCATTGGCTTATGATTTCTCATCCATACTCTTCCCGAATCCTTGTAACACTTCCCAAGACATCAAATCATGCTTCGGTCTTCCCGAGATATCATTCCATGCTCGTACAGGTCTCGCATTTAGCATCTTTAACGATTAATTACCTGAAATACAAAAGCACGTATGAAGTACCAAAGTTCTAACAATATACTCAATAAAACTACATAATTAATACATTAATATATATACAAAATACCCGACCATCAACAATCGTTACCTCGTAATCCGTGCCAAATACCGACGATATCTCGAAGTGCGTGCCACTCGAAAATGGCCCGACATTCTATCTCGAAGTTCGTGCTAAGCCCCGAAGTTCCGACAATTTAATCATCAGTATGAGACATAAAGTAGAAGTGCTGCTCATACAAGCATAGATATATAAACTCCGAAAACCCGTGTAAGGTAGGGGTTCTGCTTAAGTCATTATTTTATTATTATATTACATAGGCTTAGATCATAGTCAGGGGTGAAAAATTTTTCAAAATAGGAAAAACAATTAGGTTAAGATGGAATATAGGAGAGAGAAAATAAGTATTAGAAAAATAAGAGATCCGCCATTTGAAATGACGGATCTCGACAAACATGTAGGGCCTGCCAGATATTGTCTGGTGAGGTGGACGACAACCCTGACATCCGCCATTTGAAATGGCGGATCACGAATATTTGATTCGTGTTCCGCCATTTGAAATGGCGGATGTCAACACTGTTGATTCGTCATTTTGACCGGTAGGTTACATAACCCAAAGTAGCCTACCCCTATTGGTAAAAGTGTATTTTGTTGGACATCCGCCATTTGAAACGGAAGATGTCATCCTGACATCCGTCATTTCAAATGGCGGATGTTAATAGTGACTTTGACTGACTGACATGATAACACACCACTTTTCCTTTTTATATTATTTACTTTTTTTTATTATTTACTTATTTATAATAACCAACAACATTATTTAACAAATAAAAAAAATATTTTTAACGTTTTTTAAAAATATGTTTTGCCTCTTTATTATTTTTTAGTTTTGTAAATGTCATTATTTAAAAAATACAAAATTTAATATTAATTTTTTTAATAAAAAACACCATTTGATGGACATCTGCTATTTGAAATGGAAGATGTCAACTTAACATCCTTCATTTCAAATGGCGGATGTTAATAGTGACTTTGACTAACTGACATGACAACACACCCTTTTTCCTTTTTAGTATTAAAAAGATTTTTTTATTAAAAACACTAATATATGTAATTTAAGAAATACATTTTTCAACATCCGCCATTTGAAATGGCAGACGTGAACAGTAACTCTACTATCATTATAAATAGACACACAATCAAGAAGGCATATTAAAACCATACTGCAATGAATCTCCATGCTTACTTAATTTCGTATGGTGATTTCATTAGTACACCACGTCCGCCCCAAAAACCACCTGATTATGACTTTCATTCTTTTCATTATTGGAATTGGTGGTCTCGGAAATAGGATGCGTGTCCTCTGGAATAGGGACAACTGTCCGTACGGGTCAAAACCCAGAAAACCACTACCGGTGGGGTAGTGACTTTGCTAGAGTTCAAGTGTATTATATTTGTAATCAAGTGTAATTTATCATGTAGTTTAGAGAACTTGTTCCCAAATATTAGTTCCCAAAGTTATTGTTTTAGAGAAGTTGTTCCAAAAGTTTAACTTTGTATTCAAGTGTAAGTATCATGAATTTCTGTTAGATATTTTATATGTATTTCTATTTAAAAAATACATCATTATTTTAAAAAATACAAAATTTAAAATTAAAAAGATTTTTTTATTAAAAACACTAACATGTGTAATTTTAATATTTTATTAGATATCCGTTATTTGAAATGAAATTCGCCAGCTTAACATTAAACACTAATATATATAATTTTGATAAAATACGTATTTTTTTTTAATTTTTGTTAGTTTTCGAAATATGGTTATTTAAAAAATAAAAAATGTAATATTAAAAAGATTTTTTTCTATTAAAAACACCAAAATGTGTAATTTTAATTTTTAATATTTGATGGACATCCGCCATTTGAAATGAAAGATGTCATATTGACATCTGCCATTTCAACTGGCAGATGTGAATAGTTTACTTTTTCTAAGTGATTTGACCACACCATTACCTTTTTTTTATTCATTTTTATTTTCCTAAATAACTTCTTTTTTAAAAAAATAATAAGTCTTAATAGTAAGAAATATTTTTTTAAAACACTAAATTTAAAAAATACATTTTTCTTTTTATTATTTATTATTTTTCGAACAACAGTATTTAAGAAAAATAGAAGATTTAATATTAAAAATATTTTTTTTATTAAAAACATTAATATATGTAATTTTAAAATACATTTATTCATGCATCCTTCATTTGAAATGGAAGATGTCCTTATGACATGCGCAATTTCAAATGGCAGATGTGAACAGTACACGTGCTCTCATATCTGACCCAGATTTGGCAACTTATTAATTTAATATATTGAAATCATTAACAACCTTTGATATTTGAGTACTTGAGGAAGTTTGTAGCTTGTTATAATATTATATTTGACTCCAATAAATGCAAAAATTATATTTCAAAACTTTTTAATTTTAAAATATATTATTTATTACAAATCGATTATTTTACACTATTATATTAAATAATTATCTTTGCATTAAATATGTTCACTAAAAGATATGCATTTTTTTAATATAGATATTGTGTATATTATAGTAATACTGGTACTTATGGTTGTGATTGCATCTACACTTGTTAGTGATATCTCAAAATATCAAACTTCTTATGAGATCTTGTCTAATAAAATATCAGTGATTTGTTTTGATATTATTACAAATTGTTTGTTCAATTGCATTTACAGTAATAAACTAAATGTTTAGGTCAGATACAACAAAAAAAAAATTAAAATATTTTTCTTTTTATTATTTATTATTTATTATTTTTCGAACAACATTATTTAAGAAAAATAAAAGATTTAATATTAAAAATATTTTTTTTATTAAAAACACTAATATATGTAATTTTAAAATACATTTATTCAGGCATCCTCCATTTGAAATGGAAGAAGTCCTCTTGACATCCGCCATTTCAAATGGCAGATGTGAACAGTACCCGTACTCTCATATCTAACCAGGATTTGACAACTTAGTAATTTAATATATTCTAAAATTTTCATATTTGATATTTAAACGAGACAAGTCCTGCTTATCATCTTGTCATTTTCATACTCTTTCAATGTAGTTTTTTTCATATTGGTATCAATGTCTTGTAATTTCAAATCTTTTCTGGTAAAACTATATTGGGGCGGTGAACATATTTCGTTTGTAAACAGAGTTGTTCGGTGTGATGAATCTACCAATGCAACTTCGTTTATTATGAGATACCAAAAAAAATATGAAGAATTTGTTGCTTTGATTTGTAATCACGTGCAAATTGAGCAACAAACCAATAATCTTCAGTTGCTACTCTATTTCACATTTCAAGGCACATGTGATTCCTCATTTATTGTTGGGGAGGATAGTATGAGCATGTTGTACTATCTAGCTGAATCTGTTGAAAACTTCATAGCTGAAATATACGTAAAATGGGAAACAATAGTTCCTTTCCAACATACAAGTTGCATGGATCTTTTAAGAGGTTTTTCTTTATTCAATAATTTTGGAGCTGGTGAGCCACAAGCACACCATTACAATCATACACAATCTCAAAATTTGGAGCTCGGTATTTCAAGCTACACAAGTTTAGAAACCCCGTCTTGTGAACAAGATAACAATAATGGGGGTTTTGATGACTCAAAAGGTTAGAATTTTCATATATATATATATATATATATATATATATATAATTTTGAAGACATTTTGTTGTATATATTATATTCATTTATTATTTCCTTTAAGGTTACACATCTGAAAGAAACTGAAGAAAGTAAAGTCACCCCGGAAGATGTTGATTCCGAAGAAGATGTTGTTGTCCCTCCATCATCAGAGCATTACCATTCCAATATTTATAATGGATTTTCTCAACAACCAGTTGATTTTTCTGACCGTGTTAAGGAGTTAGAAGATTATCAGCTTTCTGATTTTAATGGTGACGATGACATTGTTCTCTGGAATGAGAATACGAAGGAAATCCATCTTGGTATGTTATTTGAATCCAAGGACGACGTGATGTCCGCAGTCCGTAGGTGGAACGTTGAAAAGCACAGAGAGCTCTACGTGTCTGATAGCAAGCCAACCTTTTGGAAAGCAAAATGTCGCACATTAAAGCCAAACAAAGACGGTACTCCTATCCAGCCCCCTCCAACATGCCGCTGGGCTGTAACCGCCTCCAAAAGACAAAATAACAACTTATGGAGAATAAATGTATGGACACCTGCACATAGTTGCTACTCCACAGTAGAACACAACAATAACTGCTCATTAAGATCCAAAGATGTTGCTTCATATATCTTATCGCAAATTCGTGCAGATGTAACTTATAAAGCAAAACAGATTCAATCTTATATCAAGGAGAAGTTGAATGTTGATATTACGTATATTAAAGCGTGGACTGCATGAAGAAAAGCTATAGAGAGTATCTACGGTAGTTGGGAAAGTAACTTTGAAGAGTTACCTAAGTACATTGCAGCATTACAACTCGCAAACCCGGGTACTATTGTACAATGGTTACATCATCCGCATGGGTCATCAGAATGTGCAGTATTCAAATACGTTTTTTTGGCGTTCGGGGAGACTATTAAAGCTTTTCATTATTGCCAGCTTGTTATCTCCGTAGATGGGACTCGTCTAAAAGGTTCATATCGGGGTAAGTTGTTGATTGCGGTTACAAAAAATGCAAACAATTACATATTGCCTTTGGCGTATGCAATTGTCGATGAAGAAAGAAATGAAAGTTGGACGTGTTTTTTCCGACAGTTACGAGAGCACATTGTAAATGAAAATATGGGCGGCCTCTGTGTTATCTCCGACCGTCATAAAGGAATCATTAAGGCGATGGAGACTTTAGATGATTGGAAAGAGCCTAATGCTTACCATCGTTATTGTCTTCGTCATATTAGAAGCAACTTTGCGCAAAATTCAAAAGCGCAACCTTGAAGAGATTATGTTGGGCAATTGGTAGCACAACGCAACGCAGAAAGTACTTGCATTCGGTTAGGCAAATGAAGGCTATCAATCAAAAAGCTTGGGATTACTTAAATTCCATTGATAAAAGTAAATGGACCGTGGTGCATGATAAGAATAATCGTCGGTGGGGTAACCTAACTACCAACATCTCTTAAAGTTTAAATAATGTCCTACGCTTTGCTAGATTGTTGCCTATAAAGGCATGCTTTGAGTTACGTTTAATAGAGATGTAGCCCAGTATGTAATGCACACTTAGATTGCATGGAGCTGCAATACGGCGTTACCCCCACGCTTATGGGGTTTGTTCAATGCCCGTGATCAACGATCGCGAGAACATACAGTGTTTGTTTTTGACGTTACGGAGAGACGATATCAAGTTTAATCAAGGCTTCAAACAATCGATGATGGTGGAAATGAATATACAGTTGAGTATAAGAAACGAAAATGCACATGTGGTAAGTGGCAACTAAATAAATTTCCATGTTCCCACGCCATTGCAGTTTGCCACCGGAGACGTGAACAACCTCACAATGTTGTTGATGTTCGATTACACACAGCAACATACCGTCAACAATATGAAGGTCACTGGTACCCAGTCGGACACCGTGATTATTGGAGGGACTCGGGTTGGAAAATTCGAGGAGACTCCTCTCAAATTACCGTGAAACGAGGGAGGAGACGTGCTAGAAGAATTCATAACGAGATGGACGACCATTATGATGACGAACCTAGAGTTCGTAAATGTGGTGTATGCAGAGAAGTCGGTCATAATAAAAATAATTGTCCCGATCTTTATCAGTGACATTTGTTTGTAGTTTCCTAAACTAGCTTTATTGTATGTTTTAATTATTGCGTGTGTTTCAATTATTGTGTAATATCTCGTTTCTCATGAATGTATTTGCTTATTGTATGTTTATTTTATGGAAAGGGATGTGGATGGTGTGTGGTGAGTTAAAATTATGTAACTGATATATATTGACAACGTATAGTAATGTGGATTATAAAAAACTGTTTTTTTCACCTTTCTTTTTCAATTTAACTGGACCCCTTATGATGAGGACCCCCCGCTTTGACCGCGTACAATATGCTGCTACAAATCTCGTTTCGAACGCGGTCAGTTTGTTTGCGAAGCATATACGTGATAAACGTCAGAAAAGAAAAAAACATGGTAATAACACAACGTATGTCAACAAATAATTACAACTAAAGTTTCAAAAAAACTGTTTTTGTATAACCTTTTTGATAGATTTGAAGATCTCAAACACCCCGCTTTGACCGTGTACAATATGTTGCTACGATTTTCGTTTCGAACGCGGTTAGTTTGTTTGGGAAGCATATACGTGATAAGTGTCAGAAAAGAAAAAACCGTGGTAAAAACAAAGCGTATGCTAACAAATATTTACAACCAAAGTTTCAAAAAAATGTTTTTTGTATAACTTTTTTGACAGATTTGAAGATCTCGAACACCCTGCTTTGACCGCGTACAATATGTTGCTGCGATCCTTGTTTCAAACGCGATCAGTTTGTTTGCGAAGCATATACGTGATAAACGTCAGAAAAGAAAAAACCATGGTAAAAACACAACGTATGTCAACAAATAATTACAACTAAAGTTTCAAAAAAACTGTCTTTTGTATAACCTTTTTGACAGATTTGAAGATCTCAAACACCCCGCTTTGACCGCGTACAATATGTTGCTACGATTCTGGTTTGAACGCGGTTAGTTTGTTTGCGAAGCATATACGTGATAAGTGTCAGAAAAGAAAAAACCGTGGTAAAAACAAAGCGTATGCGAACAAATATCTACAACCAAAGTTTAAAATAAAAATGTTTTTTGTATAACTTTTTTGACAGATTTGAAGATCTCAAACACCCCGCTTTGACCGCGTAAAATATGTTGCTGCGATCCTCGTTTCGAACGCGGTCAGTTTGTTTGCGAAACATATACGTGATAAGTGTCAGAAAAGAAAAAACCATGGTAAAAACAAAGCGTATGTCAACAAATAATTACAACCAAAGTTTAAAAAAAACTGTTTTTTGTATAACCTTTTTGACAGATTTGAGATCTTAAACACCCCGCTTTGACCGCGTACAATATGTTGCTGCGATCCTCGTTTCGAACGCCGTCAGTTTGTTTGCGAAGCATATACGTGATAAACGTCAGAAAAGAAAAAACCATGGTAGAAACACAGCGTATGTCAACAAATAATTACAACCGAAGTTTCAAAAAAATTGTTTTTTGTGTAGCTTTTTTGACAGATTTGAATATATCAAACACCGTGCTTTGACCACGTACAATATGCTACTGCGATCCTCGTTTCGGACCCGGTCAGTTTGATTGGGAAGCATATACGTGATAAATGTCATAAACGAAATAACCATGGTAAAAACACAACGTATGTCAACAAATAATTACTACCAAGGTTTATGTTTTTTTGTACAAACTAACGTTAGAAATTCAAATAAATACATAACTAAATCTCTAGGACATAATCAATGATGGTGATGGTGTTTTCTCTTATAACTCCCACAATCAGGTGGCACACCGGCGTTTGAACGTTTTGTCCTTCTTGGGCTGTTTTGGTTACTAGGGGGTTGTACTTCTTGAGTTGGTCCCGGTTCTCCTCCCGTTAAGTTTTGATATTCACGACTCCAATAATTGCTCCAACCAGATGAATCCAAGTTTAACAACACCGGGGAAACGTTTGAATAGTTTGGTCGTTGCTCGTCTTCAGGAGTCAAAAGGTAATCAAATGGCTGAGAATTTGGGGACAAACCGGATAATTGTTGACAATTTGGGGACAAACCGGATAATTGTTGAGAATTTGGGGACAAGCTGGGCAAAAATGAAGAACTATGTTGTTGTGTCGATGATCCTTGACTATTATCTTTTACACCTGAAAAAAATGGATGTGTAAGTGGGGACAAAGTTAACGGTTGATCCTGTTGCCGACATTCCCACGGTACCCACCCTCGCCATTTTGGGCGGTAGAGGAACCAACTTCATTGTGTTGACCATCTCGTCGCCCACATCGCCTAGACAAATGTTGCGGGAAAGTTTCATCTACACCTAGGTCAACCGGCTCTGTCTGAAGCTGTAAAGAATAGTATAACCTATTGGGTTCATTAACCATACCCAATACTTGATCGCAACATTCCAAATCCAATGGAACTGTTGGGAATATGGTGGAGCAGCCATGTGCATGTAGTCATCGACATGTTGGTATATGGTAGCAACCCCGTCAACCTATATAAAAACAAATATTATGAGTTTTTAATCATGTATAAAAAACAATATGGTAACTGGAATCAAGTGCACAAACCATTGTGTTAAATCTATACCTGTCATCTTGAAATTGTGGTGGCGGAATTCTCATTGGTGGTTGGAGAAATAAGATATAGAACTGTACGATCCTTATACCACTGTATGTAATCCGGCGCTACCGTAGGTGTATATGTTTCTGGACCTTCTACCACATACAAAGCATGATAAGTTAACCAATTGGTGTATGACTTTCCTAAACGTGTTATTTTGTACAACCGTTGGTGCTCTACATTATCAATATGTGTATGTTATGGGATTTGTTGAAGCATGGAAAATTGTCTTAAAACTCATTGTCGGCAATGAAACTAAACAACTTCCCAGTAAATTAATGGGCATTGGCACCTCCAACTAGTAATGCCACTAGTGCATATCACCGGTAACATGTTCATCTCCTCATCATACGGGGTCCAATTAAACTGAAAAAAAGGGTTAAACGAACAATTACGAATATATTTTTTTACTCCATTTTAAAAAACAGTGTATACATTAAAATACATTACATACACCAGGATCTCGTAGCGTAGACGGTTGAGACCGTTGGGCACTCACTGAGTGTGAGGCCACGTCCGTAAACCTGTGAGTCCCAAGCCACCTTCAAACATACAACCTCATGTGTTAGGAGTAACCCGACTTAAAAAATGAGTAACCTAACTAAAAGGTTAAACTTTGCATATTATGATTATTGGAAACATATTCAATCGGTTTTTATTTTTGAGGATATTTTTATTTTTTTATTTTTTTGCTGATTTTTTAATTTTCGAGGATATTTTTATTTATTTTTTATTATTTTGCTGAAATAGAAATTTGCTTCAGCCAAGTTAAATGCAATTCAACTAGTATAATCTTTTATTGTACAAACCATTTTCAACTAGTTACGGGTCAAGGGCATTTTTGGGATTGGGGAAGTTTTTGATTTTTATTACCTTTATGTACAAATTTGACTTTTAATAGTCAAACTGCATTTTTCTTATCATATGAGCTTATGCACAAATTGTTTAAAGTCAAATACAGTATCAACAGTTTGTTTCGAGACATTGCAGGCATACTTGGATTGTCAAGGGTATTTTGGTCACAGTTTTAGATAATTATGTAACATCCGGCCCATCGCACCACCAATATTGTCCGCTCTACCCACGAAGAGCTCACAGATTTGTTTTTGGTTGCCCAAAACGTGTTGGTGATTGAAGAGGCAGGACATTACTTATGAACCGATGATCTCTCTTGTCCACGGCCGATGTGGGATAGCCTAAGAGTGGGACGTGTGTTTGCCAAGGGTGTTACAGACAACCCACTTTGGACTCATCATCCTCGATGAGGTGTGTCCCAACATCCCGAACGGCACAAGAGTGGCTTTGATACCAACTATAACATCCGCCCCTCGCACCACCAATATTGTCCGTTCTGCCCACGAGGAGCTCACGGATTTATTTTTGGTTGCCCAAAACACGTTGGTGATGTTAAGAGTCAGGACATTACTTATGAACCAATGATCTCTTTTGTCCACGGACGATGTGGGATAGCCTAAGAGTGGGACGATGTTGTGTTTGCCAAGGGTGTTACAAACAACCCTTCTTTGGACTCATCGTCCTCGATGAGGCGTGTCCCATCATCCCGAACGGAACAGGAGTGGCTCTGATACCACCTCTAACATCCCGCCCCTCGCACCACCAATATTGTCCGCTCTGCCCACGAAGAGCTCACGGATTTGTTTTTGGAAAACGCGTTGGTGATTGAAGATGCAGGACATTTACTTATGAACCAATGATCTCTCTTGTCCACAGCCTATGTGGGATAGCCTAAGAGTGGGACGATGTTGTGTTTGCCAAGGGTGTTACAAACAATCCCCCTTTGGACTCATCGTCCTCGATGAGGCATGTCCTATCATCCCGAACGGCACAAGAGTGGCTTTGATAAGAATCTGTCACACCCCAACCTAAGGCGGAAATATCGGGGCGTGAGCTGACTGTCACAGCTCACAAGGTTACTATCATGAAATTATAAAGCGGCAATATCTAATTAATTTATTTATTATCAAACAACGTTCATATACAACAAAAATAAAGAAAATTACAAATACAAACCAACTATTCTTGTATATGTTTTATCCTAAAGTCATCTCTATGTGAGCTTCAGTTCGATAAACAATCCAAATCTATAACCTGCAAATGCGTACAAAATATATGTTTGTCAACAACACATGTTGAGTGAGTAGATCACCAGTTTTAACACAAACAAAAATAGTAATAATATATATAAGTGAATAAAAATAGGCAAAACTGTTATCTGTGAGTATAACCAATTAAACCATAACACATACATAACCAATCAACCATAAAGAAAGGGCTAAACCGTTGCCATGCGAATGAGCATTGGTTACCAAAAAATGAGGTTGTCGGTGAAACCATTACCAATGCGATCGGGCTCCGGCTACTACGACGGTCGTATGATCATACTATAATGAGATTATGTTGGACCTCTCCGAATGCGATTCAAGTAAGCAAGTAAGCAAATAGCAAGTAACAAGCAATCATTCAATTGATACACAACACAAAGATCACAGTTTGCGTTTGAGAAATACTTAGATAAATAATATGATAAATGGTACGCAAGTGTCCCCAAAACATTTGAAAACAAGTAAAATAGGGGAATGATTACTCACCTCGATTGACGAACAAAAACTAAAAGGAGATATTAAGAAGGACGACCAGCGGAGGTCACGCGTTGACGCTAAGCCCTAATAAGGAGAATAAAATATTGATACGCTAAGTTAATGAACTAGATTGATAAGAAAGCTCGGTATTTATTATTATTATTATTATTATTATTAATAAGTCATATTTTATTCTTTTTACTCATAATTAATATAATATTTTATTTTATATAAAGAATTTATATGTAAAATTATTAGTTTATTAATCTATTTAAAAATATTAGATGAACAAATTATATCTTTAAAAACTATAAGTTTGTGAAGGTATATAAATATATTTATAAAGTTTACTCGTCGTATATATATAATCATAAATATTAATTTGCATGATATTTTATATATACGTATATGTTCGCATACACGGACGAAAGATGAGAAAAACACAAGTTCAATAATCGGTTTTAACAAAAGTATATTTTAGTTACTGATTTATTATTTTAATTACTCAATAAAATAGCTTAAAAGTAATTAATTTCTAAAAACAACCAAAAACGGGGTGGCAGGGTCTCGAACCCGCGACTTGCCACTCCGCAACCTTAACACCAACCAACTGAGCTACACTGGAAATTGTTTAAAGCCTTCAAACAATGAATTATAAACAGATGGGGCTGCAGTTCAAACTAATACAAACCCTAACAACAACAGTCGATCAAACCGATTGATGGTGTTGAAATCTTTGATGGGGCTTTTGCTTTTGACTCAAAAATGATCACAATACAATACATAATTACCTCAATTAGCGAGCTGTGATGGGTTAATTAAGAACACATGAGCCGGCCATAAACGATTGCGAACATGCAGACACGGTTGATGGTAATGAAATTCGTTATAGGGGTTTGATAGGCAATTACGGTATGATGGTTTTTGCCAGATCAATTGAATTATTATGGGCGTTTTAATGTATAACCACAACGGGTTAATCATGGCTGTCATATACATAATACCTATAATAAACGATTCTAGTTTCCTAATTAAAAGAGTCGGCAAGTCAAATTAAGTAAGAAGAATATAATGTCTTGGTAAATTCCAAATTAACGACAATTATGGCTCAAGCCAACGATCTGGGTATACGAGTTGTGGCGTGGACCTGAAATACGGGTATGGGTTAATGGGGTAAATGGGTTTGGGTAATATAATAATATAATAATAATGAATATATTGCAGTTTGGTCCCTGAACTATCAAGGTGGAATCATAAACGAGTAAAAGTATAGTTTGGGGTTAAAAATTGCTATTTTTGAAAGGTTAAACATATATTTAATAAATAACTAGAAATAGTATTCTAAAAGTTTATTTACTCGATAAACGTGTTAAAATTTTCGAACATCGAAATAGATCGGGTATTTTATTAAAATAAAATTTTGAAATTTCCGAGTTGTTATAGTCTCCCCTACTTTAGGGAATTTCGTCTCGAAATTAAAGGATATTATAACAAAACAATTGAAGTTTAAGGGTAAGAAAATTTTTAAAATAAAACTTAAAAAGATTTATCATGACACAGAACTTTAAATAGTTAAAACAACACTCTAAATGCAAATCGGATAAGGGCACTTATATATAGGATGTACCAGCGGCGTATCCACCATGTCTTTATCATTTCTACATTTGTACTGTTATCTCAACTACTTTCAATTCTCTATTATGACACACAATCTTACGCATCATGCTTTCCATGCGAGGACTTCAATAATTATGTTCCGGACCATAATTATTTTCATCGTCGGATGGTTCACATGATTCGTCTCATCGTGTGGTTTTACAAAACGTTTGATTAAAAATATGACTATGAGGAAACAAAAGTTTTAAGAAGTTTTAATTCATAACACTAGAAAATCAACAATGCATAAAACAATTTCAAAAGTTGTAGTGGATTTAAATAAAGAAATGTCTAAGACATCGCATGGACATAAGTATTTAAAATTTAAGAAATGTAGCTTATAAATAGTTAAGGTTAATGAAGGTAAAGAAATAGGAAAGAAGTAGACTTCAATAAACAATCTAGTTAATCAAAAGAAACTTTATTTATTAGATATAAGGTAAATAGTGCAAATTGAAAATAATCAAACGCCATAAAGAGGCGTTACAATACGCAATTAAGAAAAAGACAAAAGGAAATTAAGATAAATAAAGAAAACGACAAAAGTCTTCGGGGTCCTTGCTCGACTTAATTGATGTGACTTGAAGCACCATGAGTAGTTGCATTCATAGGAGTTGGAGCAGTCGAGGTAGATTTATTTGGGGTAACTTGAATAACGTGAACTTGAACAATTTGCAAGAAGGTTGTTTGGTGGAAATATGTCAGGTAAACTTGAGCTTGTGGTTGTGAGGTTTGGTATTGTTGGGTTAAGTAAGTTTGGCCTTGATTAATGGGAGGAGCTTGAGGGACATGAGGTTGATGGGTTTGAGCTTGGTAAGCATGGGTCAAGTAGTAGGGTATAGTCGTGGATTGGGCTTGATGAGCTTGGGTAAGTTGAGGGTACGCATTATGGAGGTGATTTGGGTCCTTCAAATGATAGCAACCACGGGTATTAGGAACATTAGGTTGAGCATGAGGAGTAGGTTGTTGGGGAACAACTTGTGCAGTAGGTGGGATACGGAAAGTGTTAGCAAGGTGGCCATAGCGATTACATTAGATGCAGCAACGGCATAAGGATTTAACCGAGTGATGACGGTTACAAATGGAGCATGACGGAAAATGACCGAGGTAAGGTTTATTGTTTAAGGAGACTTGCGGGTGGGTAGGATTTGTTGCAGCAATGTTCTTATGTCTCTTGTTGTGTGGATGAGTTGAGGTAGATGGTTTGTAGTCACCAGAAGAGGTATTAGTGGGAAAAGTTGAATCAGTTGCATCGATGTTTTGGATTTGGGTCACTATCCTAGGGATTGTAGCAGTTAACTCTTTGGCTATACAAGCAGCTATACGGTGGTTGTGAGAATCAAATGATTGATGTCGAAGATGACAGTGGTTTCTTGAATGAGACATTCTAGCGATCAAAAATGAGGATTTATAAGATGAAGGATTAATTGAGGAAATCATGAGAATAGTAAAATGTTTAAATTATGTGGAGATAACAATGTTGTCTTAAGAAGTAAGAGGAATTGCGTCATGAGGATTAAAAGTAAAAGTTTATAAGATGAGGGGTACATTGCGTAAATAGTTATTAAATGAGAGGTCAGGAAATAAACTAGGAGTACAGTATTATAGGAAGTTGTATTTTGAAAAGATAGGTTTTATTGTATGAGCGTAATCACTTAAAATCAATAAGCTATTAGAATAAAAAAATTAAATTCAAAGATTAAATAAATATTTGTTATAATGAACGACCGAGAAAGATAAAATATGTTTAGATAAAATGACAAAAACATCTTCTTTGATAAACGTAGTTATGATTAATTTTATTTATCTGTTTTAACATAACTTGATTAATTAGATCTATAAAAATTTGAATCATTGAAGTTGATTGAATTGAAATATTTTGATTAGGTTGCAAAGTAGGGTTTAATAAAAAAAAGTTTGGAAATTTTGAACTTGTTGAATACGATTGGATCGAGAATACCAAGGCGTAGGTGATTAAGACTCCGATAGTTAGTAGTTATAGGTAGAAATGTATGAAATTGGAGAAAACGTCATAGCATAGGCTTTTGAATTTGGTGGCATAGACAGTTATAGAACATCTTGTGGTACGTGGCAAGTATTAACAAGATAATCGAACGATTACATGGGGTACAAAATGATATGAGGGTTAAATTGAATAGTGATAGTGGCAAGTGAAGCGTAACGTGTGGATTTTGACGTAAAGTTTCTTGGTTGAGACGCTATGATTTTGTTGAGATTGGTTGCTAATTTGATTCATGGCACATAGTTTATGTTTAGACTTGCATTTGTTATTATTATTGTCATAAGAATGAGTAGTGGTAAATGGAATTTAGTTTAATGAATAAGATTTAGTTGATTGTATTTACGTGTTAGAAATTGAGTTTATATTTTAGAGATCGCAAGAGCTATCTCCTTGACTAAACATGTGGTCAAGAGACGGTTATAGAGAATAAATAATTGATGTTGTCTGATGTTGAAAAAAAACATTCTATGATTAATAAAGATGTGATTTAATGAGGAAATTGGATAATTGTTTAGATTTCATATGAGTTATTATGTAACACGAAACTTAGATATGTTATGTTAATTTTTATTTATAACTTAAGGATAAGTTCGAATCTAAATTGATAATCGATAAGTTGATTTGATGAGAGAAAAGTTTTATCAAAGTTTAATATGTTTTTAACGAATTAGAATTTGAGGTTGAATGCTTAAAATATGTTTAATGGTTTATGTATATGATATCATGAGTATTAAATTGTGCTATATTATTTAAATCACTTGAGGTATTGATATTACAATAACGTGATCAGATGAATATATGAAAATCGATAGAGTGTAAATTGTTTTGATTGGATTATGATAACCGGGTTTTGATAAATGGAGAATTTGTATCCGATCAGGAGAATAAAAATGTTGAGTATATGAATATATCGAATCAATAGATCTTGATTCAAAAATGATTTAGTAAGTAAGGAATTGATAAATTGCATAATTGAATAATAGAATAATTGAGTAATTAAATCAAGTCATAATTCATTTCGTATAACATCAAATAAACAAACAAATAAACAAATAACGAATGTTCTTCGATGTGTTGGGTTTCCCATAAGCTTTCCATGGCATTTTGTTTCCCCAACTTTTTAGCATACCAAAACCAAAACAAACGTGTAAGTTGGCTTCCCATGAGCGTTACATGGCAATTTGAATGTTCCAACTTAATTAACGAATTCAATGAATCAATTAAGTTTGTAAGCCCATGAGTTTTACATGGTGATTTAACCGACCAAACTAAATAATGAATAAACGAACTCAAACATAAGTAGTTGAAACACCTTGTGTATCATAACAGATGATCATTTTCCAACAAAATATCACAAGTTTAACGAATTGTGCGAATGCATAGTTGGCGTGTCCATGGCGTCCCATGGGTTTTCCACCCGACTAGACATTTTGAAAACAATAAAAAGAAATAAAGGGTGTAACCGTTCAGCCGATTACGTTGAACGCTTAAAGTAGGAGCAAAAACAAAGCTAAGAAATTCCCAAGAAAATTTCCGATAATAAAAAAAAAACAATTTAATAAAATAAAATAGAAATATTTTGAGGATGAGACATGGTCTCGGAGTAATAAAATATTTTGAGAGTGAAGCATAGCTTCGGAGTTGTGTGTGCGTGCATGACAAATAAAATAAACAGTTAAATAAGTACTTAATCTAGCAAGTAATTACATAAGCTGTAAACAATCTAATAGAACACATCAGGTTAACAAATAAGCACGTATGGGGCTCCTGAGCATGTTACTAAGGCACCACTAACGACCTATCTTAAACCTTCGGCTTTGATACCAATCTGTAACATCCGGCCCCTTGCAACACCAATATTGTCCGCTCTGCCCACGAAGAGCTCACCGATTTGTTTTTGGTTGCCCAAAACGCGTTGGTGATTGAAGAGGCAGGACATTACTTATGAACCAGTGATATCTCTTGTCCACGGCCGATGTGGGATAGCCTAAGAGTGGGACGATGTTGTGTTTGCCAAGGGTGTTACAGACAACCCCCCTTTGGACTCATCGTCCTCGATGAGGTGTGTCCCAACATCCCGAACGGCACAAGAGTGGCTTTGATACCAACTGTAACATCCGGCCCCTCGCACCACCAATATTGTCCGCTCTGCCCACAAAGAGCTCACGGATTTTTTTTGGTTGCCCAAAACGCGTTGGTGATGTTAAGAGGCAGGACATTACTTATGAACCAAGGATCTCTCTTGTCCACGGCCGATGTGGGATAGCCTAAGAGTGGGACGATGTTGTGTTTGCCAAGGGTGTTACAATTTACACAAATCTAAAAGTTGCTAAAAGTTTCCAAAAGGTAATCTAAAGTACACAAACCAAACTGAACATATCACAAGTTTCAGTTTACGGGTCGAAAACAAGGTAAAAAAGGCTGCATCAAATTTTTGTTAACGGGTCATTTCAGCTCAACTTTACTAAAATCCACAGGAGATTTAAGTTGTGAACAGGTAATGGTGTGGGGATCTATGACCTTTTCGTTAACCCGAAACCCGATCGGGTTGACCCGATGAACAACTCTAGTAATAAAATAGTGTATATTAACAAATGGTTCTGCCTCTTTGACCACTTACAACATGCAGATTCTTTAAAACATATAATTAGCTAATAACAAGTATTAAAAGATATTAAATAGACATACTTAGCTCCATATGCTTTTGTATAATCGTAGGTCAACTGACTCCCCATCTTCGGTGCTAAACACCCGATCCTAGTCCAAACCCACAATTGTAAAAGATACATCAGACCATATATCTCAGTAGCTGATGGGTCTGTTGCTTTAGATAAGTTTCGGTAGAGGCATGCTAGCATAGCGCTACCCCAACTCAATGTTCCACATTCGTTGAAATCAACTAGGTGATTTAAAAAATGAAGAGAAACTGTATGGCTTATGCTATCAGCAAATAAAGTTGTGCCACATAAAAAAATAATTATACATCGTGCACGTCGTTCGCATTGTATATCAGTTGCGTTTGGCTCTAATGGTCTCAAAATTTCTTCTAAAAGAATTGATGTTTTATACAATTACCCAAAATATCCCTGTTTACGGGTTTAATTCCTAGTAACTGTTGACATCGATAGGAACGTTGTTCAACTTGTGTCGCTGTTTCCTTCCCCGATACAACCGCACCATCTACCGGTAACCCAAATAAGACATTAACGTCTTGTAACGTTACTGTTACCTCGCCAAATGGTAGGTGAAAAGTATTTGTCTCGGGTCTCCATCTCTCGACCAATGCGGTTATCAATCCATGGTCAAGTTGCTTATACCCACAATCCAGCACACCACTAAACCCGACACGATGTATGTAATTTTTAACGCCATCAGGGATTGAACTGTTATTAAAGTGTGACCAAAATTCCTGATTCCCGCGTCTAGGTTGTAAGATGCCTGTACTATCTAAAGTCCCTTTAAACAGAGAAAATGCGCGATGGTTTTTTCTAAGGAACAACAGTTCATCATTTGTTGGACCCGGATGTAAATTAAGGCTCATCGTATCTGATATGAGTGATTGGCGTAGCAGGGAGGGGGAGGGGGGAGAGGGAGCGGATTTAATGTACCTGTTTACTTAGAGACAGACCGGATTCAACGGCAACCGGATTCAACAGCAACCGGCGGTAGGCGAGGAGTAATCGAGAATAATTCAAAACTTGAAAGGTGAGAAGGTGAAAATTATATAATACTACAATTTTATATTGGCATTAACCTAAATTTTTAAACTGTTAAACCACTGCTAGTGCCATTTGATAATTTTCACTTGGATTTCGAATGGTGTGTGACAATTTGACGGATTGGATCAGACCAGTTTCGTTTTCTTACCAGCCATCAATTCTAAAAATACTCAAAATGGTCATTTCCAAGAATAGTTGGACGACGGTTTAGAAACTAAAATCCGACAATTTAGAACTTGACATCCGACAATTTCAATAAATATAATATATTTTTAGAATTAAAAGGTTTTTGAGCGGAATTTAGATTCATTCCTAATTTCAAAAACGCAACAACATTAAAGTTGAATAATTGGGATACAAATATTTGAAATACAACAATAAAAAACACACACATGGTAATAATGAACAATCCTAACATGGACGAGGTAAGCACCGCCAAAAGTAAAAGTTATCAGCCAAAAATTGCCGGTACGAGACACATGCACTTTTAAAATCTCCTGTTGGATTAATGGGTTTGCCCATGACTAGGTGTTCCATTAGCATACACATGTAGAGCCCTTCGTTACCAACCATGTCATGGTTGGGCTTCACATAATCTTCGTTCATTTCTGGCAATATACATCTTTCTGGAAGACCAGTCTTTTTCCAGTACTTGATGTTCACAAACAAAGCTGTGAAGTATACTTTGATCTTTGTAATAATAGGGTGAACAAACTCTCTATAGTTATTGCCATCTACATTTTCAACACAATACATAATCAATTCCTGTGTCTGGAGCTCAACACGAACAAGTATCCATTTGTTATTTCCATAACAAAATGGAAAAAAAGACCTTATCTACATCCAGGAAAGAAGGAAAAGGATTGAACTTTCCGTTAGCATAGGTAACGGCATTCTTGCTACACGAGTCTACCAGGTCATTGTAAAACTGAGGTGGTAGAATCGTCCAACTCATGACTAAAGACCGATTCTCTTGTAGTTGTCTACGTCTCCAATTCATCATTCTACCAACCCAACCTTGAATATGCTATAACATAATAATGTTAATTAAGTAAGTATTTCTTCATGTTAAATAAATAGAATAAACTAAACTTATAAAACTCGTACAGTTTCTGTGAGGTAACCTTGACCTAGAACACCGAGTAGGGTTCCCCAAAACCGATTGTCAAGTTGTAATGGTGTAAAGAAAACAGCCGAATAACAAAACGGGGCATCCCCGTTATTGTAGAATTCGACAACATCTTTTGACCAGTTATCAGACTCATCGTCTGGAATCGCCCATGTGTGTGAAGTATTTTGGTGAGTACTTTGTCTTTGTGGCATATATTCATAGGCTTGCGTGCGTTGCGGTCGGTTTTGATGTTCGCTTACGTCCTGGTCTTGTGTCTCGTAAGACAAAGAACCATAATGACTCTTTCGACGCCTCCATTTGTTAGCTATCCAACTTGATGTTTTCTCAATTGGTTGAGAATTGTATCAGTTAGCCTTTTTTATTTGATTAGGGTTATATGTGATGAGGAATTGGATGGAAGGGGATATGGATGGTGTGTGGTGAGTAATGTGGTTGTTATATATAGACAAAGTATAGTAGTACCGTGGATTGTAAAAACAATGTTTTTGAATAGTTTTTTTTTCTCATAGCTTTGAAGATCTCAAACGATCCACTTTGACCAACTACAATATGTTGCTACGAACTTTGTTTTGGACATGGTCAGTTTCTTTGCGAAGCACATACGTGATAAATGTCTGAAAAGAAAAAATCATGGTAAAAACACAACGTATGTCAACAAATAATTACAACCAAAGTTTCAAAAAAAACTGTTTTTTGTATAACTTTTTTCACAGATTTGCAGATCTTAAACACCCCGCTTTGACCACGTCTATATGCTGCTACGATTCTCGTTTCGAACGCGGTCAGTTTGTATGCGAAGCATATACGTGATAAATGTCAGAAAAGAAAAAAACCATGGTAAAAACTCAGTGTATGTCAACAAATAATTACAACAAAAAAAAAGTGTCTTTTTATAACTTTTTTGACAGATTTGAAGATCTCAAACACCCTGCTTTGACCGCATACAATATGCTGTTGCGATTCTTGTTTCGAATGCGGTCAGTTTGTTTGCGAAGCATATACTTGATAAATGTCTGAAAAGAAAAAACCATGGTAAAACAAAGTGTATGTTAACAAATAATTACAACCAAAGTTTCAAAAAAATTGTTTTTTGTATAACTTTTTTGACAGATTTGAAGATCTCAAACACCCCACTTTGACCGCGTACAATATGCTGTTGCGATCCTGGTTTCGAACGCGGTCAGTTTGTTTGCGAAGCATATACGTGATAAACGTTAGAAAAGGAAAAACCATGATAAAAACACACCGTGTCTCAATAAATAATTACAACCAAACTTTCTAAAAAAAACGCAATTTAGTAAACATTAAACCAATATTATACATCATATAAAACAAGTACTTCTACATAATTTAACATGAAACGCAAATTCATCATTCAACCTAAACTTAACATAAAAGACAATAAAACATTAAAATGTAAACATAAAACATAATTGCATCACTCATTTTGGCCCCCACGAGAAGTAGTCCCAAGAATCATCAGAATTATATCCTGGATCATACAATAGGTCAGGTTCAGAGTCATAACCATCTGGTACTGCTTGTGTTGGGGGAGGGGAGGGGGAGTGTAGTGGTGGTTCGTATTCCTTTCCGGGGTCGGTTTCGTACCCTTCCGCCCAATCTGGCACTTCTTGTGTGGGACGAAGAAGAGGAGAAGGAGGTGGATACACATCTAATAGTGGCTGATTATCATCTTCACCATCTGGGTAAACATTAGGAGGGTTGACAGGTACAATCAGATCAATAGCATGTATTGTTGGGTGATTAGGAGGTACTACCATATTGTTAGCCGGAACTTCAACCGTGGGATTATTTGGTCCGAAATATCGAAGGTTTTCAAACACATCCTCCGGAGGTGTACTAGGATCAGAGTACATTTTATATGTATGTGTTGAGGATGCTAACACATGTGAAGGGTGAATGTGCGTAAGAGGATGAAGCATATTTATACTTGTCACATATATATATATATGGTAAGGATTCTAAGAGAACCCTTTGCAAATTGAGAACTTTGAGAACCATTTTGGATCACTAAAAACACATTTGAAAAAAATATTTAAAAAAAATCATTAAACAAAAAATAACAAAAAATTTAAAAAAGTAAAAAAAAACCAAAATTCTTATATTTCATTCCGGTTTCATTAAAAAAATAAAAAATAATAAAAAAAAACAAAAAAAAAGTCGTATTATACACATATGTATAATTTTATTTAATATTTAGTTACCTAATATACACATTTGTACAGTGTAATTTATTTTAAATTATACACATGTGTATAAAAAAATCATGTAAATGTACATATATATATATATATATATTATACATATGTGTATATAATTTGGTTAAACCGAGTTTTTTATGAAACCGGGATTTTAAAATAAGAATTTTGATTTTTTTTACTTTTTTCATTTTTGTGTTTTTTTTGTTTTATATATATTTTTTATTTTTGAGTTTTTTATGGTCCAAAATGGCTCTCATGGCTCTCAATTTCAAAAAATTTCTCTCATGATCCTGATCCTATATATATATATGTATATGTATATGAAATAAAACAAGTTTTTACTAATACTAGTATAAATTAAATTAAATATGTAATAAATATAAAAGGTAGAAACACATCATTTTTGTATACTATATACCAGTGTCGGCCCTTAGGGGTGGCTGGGTGGTCGACGGCCACATGCCTGACTCCCAACCATAAGGGGTTATGGGTTCTAGTCTTATTTGATACATGTCTAATATTTTTTTATACAAAAGTTTTTTACACAACACAAATTATAACCAAGTAAACCCATATGAAAATTAAATTGTTTAAACCCAAAAAAATTTCGTCTCCGGGCCAATACTTTTTTTGCTTTTTCGAAGCCGGCCATGCTATAAATACAAGGATGTATCTCCATCATCAAACGCAATTAAGATGTCACTTAATAGAGGAAAAGGAAGAGGCAAACCAAATGCAAGGCAACACAATAAGTCATCTTCTAGTTCACATGTGGCGGCCGACAACATTCCCTCACCAATAGACAACCATGGTTGGCTTCTGCAGGACCATCATCAATGGTCTCGAAATGTTGTGCAGTTTTTATATAATGGAGATGCCACATTTTGTAGGATTCATTATATGGGTCTTACACCACTTAACCAAGATTTTTGGGGTACACTCCTAGGGCTTCGTGGAAACTGTCATTTAGGGTCAATTGTAAGTAATATTCATAAATTTTTTGCAAAGAATGTTGATGTGCATCAAATACTATCAATGTTTGTTTAATTCATTGTTATAGCATATAAGGGCCCGGACAAACAAACTAATGTTTTGGCGGACAGAAGAAATAAGAACGGCGGATTCACCGGGCCATGATCGTTGGACAATACTCCCATGTGACTTTTCGAAACTGATTATTGATGGTCATATGATGTTCGACAGTATGGTGACGGGACGAACGAACTATACCCTCCTTTGTGGGAGGTTGACACGGTAGCATATTGTAATTAAATTTATTTATTTTTTTCTGTATACCAAATATAAAACTTTTTCTCGGTTTTGGCAGGTATACATACCTTTATCTATCGACGATAAAAATTGGTATCTTTTTAAAATTTGTACGGTGACACTAGAAGTTCATTATTATAATATAACTACATATCAATATAAATTCTTAACAGTCCAACATACACAAGATGGAAAGAAAGAATGCAAAAGAAATATAAAAGTAGGATCGAGAGAGTTAGAAAGAAAGGTGTAGGCTAGTAGTCAACTGTTATGGTGGCAGTATAAGGTTTAATGGCGTATTTTTGCACTTCGCACACTCGCATCGCCGCAAGCCACTTGAGAGCCGGCTTAGTATTTTTGGACAATGGGAGTTAGACCTAGAAGTGACAAGCTAACAAAAGACAAGGGACCAAAAGTGAAAGATTGAATTCAGGAACCCATCGCGCTACGTGATGAGACCAGAACACATGTTATCGCGTATCGCGATGGCACTTGATGAGTCAGCGGGCACGTATCAGCTCGTAGTATGGCGGCGGAGAAAATGCGGCGCCGCGATACGCGACGGGATTTCCAGAACCCATCGCGTATCGCGATGGGCTGAGAAATCAGCTATAAAAGGGAGGGGTCACGACGTTCACCTCTCACACCAAATATTTTCTCTCACTAGAATTTCTCTCTCTCTACATCGGTTTCCGTGCCACGACCCGAAAATCGTTACCTCATAATCTGTACCAAATACCGATGATATCTCGAAGTGCGTGCCACGTGAAAATAACCCGACATTCTATCTCGAAATTCGTGCTAAGCCCCAAAGTTCCGACAATTTAATCAACAGTACGCGGCATAAAGTAGAAGTACTGCTCATACAAGCATAGATATATAAACTCCGAAAACCCGTGTAAGGTAGGAGTTCTGCCTAAGTCATTATTTTATTATTATATTACATAGGCTTAGACCGTAGTCAGGGGTATAGCCTAAACCTTGATCAAAATGATGTTTACATAAGCTTTAAACATACAAAGGATTATAGTAATGTTTCTTCACAATTAAGAAACACAAAGTTTACATTCATAAGGATATATAGTTTCTTCGAGATTAAGAAACATAACATTTTATATAAGGAATATAGTTAATATATTGTATCTTCATGATTAAGAAACATAATATTTTACATACAAAGGTAGCAATCAATGAATGTTTCTTCTTGAAGAAGAAACAAATTATAGATGTTTCTTCATGAAGAAGAAACTCAGCATATAATTAGTCAATAAACGGAAAGACTACAGATCTAAATATTTTATTCAAACAAATGATCAATCAAGGTTTAAAGCTATCAAAACTAGACTAAAGGTCTATAGCCGGATTCAAAGACGATCCGGATATTTATTGCTATTTTATTATAGGTCAATCAATCAATCAATCAGTCAATCAATCATTCATTCACAGTCAAGGTTTCAAACGAGATCACCATAAAGCATTAAGATACTTTGTAGTATATCATCAGTATATACGCATATAGCTCGGGGGAAAAATTGTGTGTGTGTGTGTAGGGGAGTGGTACAAAGCCCAGATGTGGACGTGCATCTGCTGAGTGTACATAAAACTATGATTGTATTATAATGTCAATCAAAATGTTTTATAGAGTCATACGTGTTCACCAGCATATAGCTGACGTATTTTTCACCACATTTCAGGGAAACATATTAGCACAGGTAGCAAGGGATATATTCATTCATGAAGATAGACTCTCGCAAGGTAGTGATGGCTCAGTTTTAAACTATTATAATATTATAAACAAGATTTAAACATGATTTACACATCAAGCACTCGGGTATTTATTATCCGAGAAGCTTTCAAATAAATTAGTATTTTATTATAACCAAAGTCTTCCGCTAAAATAAACCGCAACTCTGATATATTTACAAAACAGGCACCAACTATTGGTCATACGCCTAGGCCCTAAGCCGGGGTGTGACAGGTTGGTATCAGAGCCATCGATCTTAGCGAATTAGGTATTTCATCATACCTAGGCTTTGATCAGAGATAAATATCATTGGTTTCAACGAATTAGGTATTAATGTATTAGTACCTAAGCTTTATACTACTTGTTAAATAAAGTAGGGATAAGCAAATATTGAAAGTTTACACATTCCAAAAAATAATATGTACAAACTACTTTTGGCATATACGCCAAGCAGTTAGACATTCAATCATTCTACTTGAATCTAAGCCATCAGATATGGCTAGTAAGAACAGCTATTATACAAAGCTTTATCAGTCAAAAACAATCGACAGTTCCTAATTTGCCATATGGAGGGCTAACAAAGAATCTTTCGGGCAATCCACAAATATCGATAGGAAGAACAATCTTATTATAAATTAGATATTTTATTGAACAATATCTAAATTTTAATCATAGAACATTCAAATATTACGGATAAGGTAAATTTTTTAAGACAGGAACGCATTTCTACTTTCAATCAAACCTCACGCAGATTTCCAATCACAATAGTTATACCATTCAACCTTAATCCAGTAAAGGAAATGGATGCATTGGAACGTCTCTACTCCCAATTCATGTGTTTAATAATAAAGACTCATATCAAGCGACAATAGAAGAAAATTCAGATTCATTCGATACTAGTTCCGATAAATGCAAAGCAGATTATGCAAGAAGCAGGATCAAGTAGATCAAAGAAACTAATGTTGTTAAAAAGGAAAATGAGTAATGACAAATTCAGAAGAGAATTTTCGGTTACAACAATATCCGGTATCCTTACTTTGCCCACAGTCAAGGAGAACACTTAAAAAAGGATCAGCATTCCTTAGAAAGAATATATGAAATTGAAGATAATTCTATTCATTACGAAATCAATTTCACCAAATTAGCAGAAGCAATGCTTAAGAAAGAGATGGAAAAACGAGGAAAGACAAAATAAGACGAGATAAGCAAAAACACCAAGAAGGAAAAACAAAATCAAGAAATCAATCATTCGCTAAAAGAAGTAGACAATAAAAATTTTAATAATAAGTATAGCAATAGAATAAGAGCATAAATCTCTTAGAGTAACTCTCTTAACAAGTCTGGAAGAAAGAGAATATCAGCATAAGGAAAAGTCCAGGTGGGAAAAATCCCAAAGGATAAGTAACTCCAAGTCAATGCCAAAGAAAGAGAATTGGAAATTTCTCATGGGTTGTCTGTACACAAGGTATGTACTAGTCATTTCAAGAACATACAAAGAGGACAAAGTAATTATACCTCAATAGAACCTTATCAATCATCATCAAGATATTCAGAAAATGTTATGGTAATATACAATTTCCTTAATTTCATCTCTCAATCAAAAGGAAAAACATATGGATTATTTCCAAACAAAAGGAATAATCCCAAGGAAAAGTAAGTTGAAGTCCAAGAAAAAGAAGAAGCAAAGTTAGAAAGAAATTATTCTAAGAATACGACAAATTTATTAGACGTGTTTCATAATCAAAAGATTTATAATACTTATAGCATTAAGATACTATGTAATCATCAGTATATAAGTTTCTTTCATACTGATACAATTCTATTTACAGAATGACAAACTTAAAAAGTCAAGCAAATAATGATGAAGTTTTCAATCAAAGAAGCAACAAGAACATGACAGAACCTGATCGTGAGATTCATAAACAATATTTAGTTAAAATACAAGAGATAATTCAAGACACATTAACTCCTCTCACTGATGCGATGAAAGAAGAGATACATAAAGTTAAACATTCAAATAAGGTCGTTAGAAACAATCCGTATCAAAAACCTTTACATCAAAATAAAAGCATTCGGAATCTTAAGACTGATAGTCCATTCAATACTAGGCTCACGAACCCTTTAGTAACTCAAGGTTGTAGTTTTGAGGATTTCAAAACCTATGAGCAAAAAGAATTTTATGGAAACCAAGGTGTTATACCAACTTTACGATGGCTTGAGGAGATCGAGTCCATCGTCATCATTAGTCAATGTACTGAAATTCAAAAGATTCCGTACACATCTCTTAAATTTAAAGGTGAAGCTCTATAATGGTGGAACACTCGAATCGTGAGAAAGGGCAGAGAAACCTTGTATCAAATGAAATGAGAAGCATTTAAAGAACTTGTTTTACAACACTTTTGCCCCATACTAGAAGGCAATCATATTCAAACTAAGATAGATGTTACAAATCTCATAGAGTACAATACTAAGTTTCTCGAATATTACCAATCAAATCCGCGTCTAGACAACTCAGAATACAACAGAGTTATTCAATATATATCAGGATTACCCAACGAGATAGGAGATATAGTAAAAACCCATAAGCCTCAAACAACCTCCTCGGCCATGGATTTGGCCAAATGTTTGATCAATAGTATGGAAAGAAAAACAGAGGTTAAAGAGAAAAATAGTATAAGAAAGAAAGAAAAAGCAACAATCAAACAAATGAAGAAGATCAACTGAGAGAAAACATTTGAATACAACATACCAATATGTCAGAACTGTGGTAAATGACATTATGGAAAATGTCGAAAACAAAACAAGAACAATATATCAATCACATGTACTTTCTACAACAAAAAACTGCCATTCTAAAGAAGACTGTAGAAGGAAAGCAGTTGCATGCTTCAAATGTGGATAAAAATGACATTTTGAAGGTGAATGTTCAAAAGCACAATAAGAAATTAAGGGGTCAACGACAATAGGAAGGAAGAAGGGAAAACAAGGAACATCTGGCAATCAAGTATAAAAACAAACCAGAGAATAAGAAATAGATAGTCAACTTTTGTAACCGTTTGTAATCTCGTGGCTAAACGAGAAGTTTTGTAATAGAAAAGGGTATTCAAATCCCTAATGTATACAGAGAAAGATATTAGCATTCATATACTGTCTTGACACAAGAATATACGAAGGAAAAGATATAATTAAATTTCGAAAGTTTTCGAAATATAAGAAACTTTGTTATTTAATTATCATCTATACAAAGATGAAATAAATGAATTAAACTAAATCATAAGAATATCCGAACTTTAAAAGTTCGAAGTATCATTGATAAACGGAAGGACTCCGTCAAGATTATGAAGTAAAGGATTACATGATTCAAGAAGGGATATCTTGAAAAATTATTGAGATGGATAAATTAAAAGGATTCGGTAAATTAAATTCAAGATACAATCTAGTTAATATCAGGAAATGTTTAGAATACACAAGGTAAGGTAAATAGTTAAACACAACTGGACACTGTGCTTAGCAATTTACAATTACTTATGACATTCTGAACTATTAACTGAATACATCATCCAAAGATGCGAGTTAACAGCAATTCAGGAATTTCAACCATTCAAACAGTTCGAGTTAAACTCAAGGAACAGATTAGAAAGAATTTGCTAGTAAAGCAATGAGTAAGAAATCATTCACAACGAATCTCGATGACGAGATTCATTCCAAGGTGGGGAGGATGTAACATCCCCAAAATTTTTGTCCAAATTTGACAACTTGGTAAAGTTGAAGGATCAAAATTATTCTCTAAAATTAGGAAATAGGTTCATTTATTCCACATAAGAACGAGAAAACTTCTCTCACATTGATAAAAGATAAAACATATGAGCTCATTATGAGAAGATGAGTTCATATTACTAGTTGAATATTTAGTGAAAAAATGGTCTTTTAAAAAAATATAAATTAAAGAAAGATTCCTTTCTTGCTATGAACCTATGTGGGTTTTGTTTATAAATATCCCTTTACATATTTAAACACGTCCATCATTACAAACTATAAATAAACAAATATTATATACATTTAAGAAATCTTAATGTTGAAATATAATACGGATAGTCTTATCCATCAGTGAAAATATATACATAATTTTAATACATATAAGAAGTCTTCATAATGAAGAAACTGTTATGAATAATGACACGATGAAAGATAGTCACCATTGTCACTATTATAATATAACTACATGTCAATATAAATTCTTAACAATCCAACATACACAAGATGGAAAGAAAGAATGCAAAAGAATATAAAAGTAAGATCGAGAGAGATAGAAAGAAAGGTGTAGGCTAGTAGTCAACTGCTTATGGTGGCACTATAAGGTTAATGGCATATTTTTGCACTTCGCACATTCGCATCCCCGCAAGCCACTTGAGAGCCGGCTTAGTATTTTTGGACAATGGAAGTTAGACCCAGAAGTGACAAGCTAACAAAAGACAAGGGACCAAAAGTGAAAGATTGAATTCAGGAACCTATCGCGCTACGCGATGAGTCCAGAACACAGGTCATCGCGTATCGCGATGGCACTTGATGAGTCAGCGGGCACGTCTCAACTCGTAGTATGGTGGCGGAGAAAATGTGGCGCCGCGATACGCGACGGTATTTCCAGAACCCATCGCGTATCGCGATGGGCTGAGAAATCAGCTATAAAAGGGAGGGGTCACGACATTCACCTCTCACACCAAATCTTTTCCCTCACTAGAACTTCTCTCTCTACCTCGGTTTCCGTGCCACGACCCGACAATCGTTACCTCGTAATCCTTGCCAAATACCGACCATATCTCGAAGTGTGTGCCACCCGAAAATAACCCGACATTCTATCTCAAAGTTCGTGCTAAGCCCCGAAGTTCCGACAATTTAATCATCAGTACGCGACATAAAATAGAAGTGCTGCTCATACAAGCATAGATATATAAACTCCGAAAACCCGTGTAAGGTAGGGGTTCTGCCTAAGTCATTATTTTATTATTATATTACATAGGCTTAGACCATAGTCAGGGGTATAGCCCAAACCTTGATCAAAATGTGGTTTACATAAGCTTTAAACATACAAAGGATTATAGTAATGTTTCTTCACAATTAAGAAACACAAAGTTTACATTCATAAGGATATATAGTTTCTTCGCGATTAAGAAACATAACATTTTATATAAGGAATATAGTTAATATATTGTTTCTTCATGATTAAGATACATAATATTTTACATACAGAGGTAGCAATCAATGAATGTTTCTTCTTGAAGAAGAAACAGATTATAGATGTTTCTTCATGAAGAAGAAACTCAACATATGATTAGTCAAAAAACGGAAAGACTAGAGATCTGAATATTTTATTCAAACAAATAATCAATCAAGGTTTAAAGCTATCAAAACTGGACTAAAGGTCTATAGCCGGATCAAAAGACGATCCGGATATTTATACCTATTTTATTATAGGTCAATCAATCAATCAGTCAGTCAGTCAGTCAATCATTCATTCACAGTCAAGGTTTCAAACGAGATCACCATACAGCATTAAGATACTTTGTAGTATATCATCAGTATATAAGTTTCTTTCATACTGATACAATTCTATTTACAGAATGACAAACTTAAACAGTCAAGCAAATAATGATGAAGTTTTCAATCAAAGAAACAACAAGAACATGACAGAACCTGATCGTGAGATTCATAAAAAATATTTAGTTAAAATACAAGAGATAATTAAAGACACATTAACTCCTCTCACTGATGCGATGAAAGAAAAGATACATAAAGTTAACATTCAAATAAGATCGTTAGAAACCATCCGTATCAATAACCTTTACATCTTAATAAAAGCATTAAGAATCTTAAGATTGATAGTCGATTCAATAATAAGCTCAAGAACCCTTTAGTAACTCAAGGTTGTAGTTTTGAGGATTTCAAAACCTATGAGCAAAAAGAATTTTATGGAAACCAAGGTGTTATACCAACTTTACGATGGCTTGAGGAGATCGAGTCCATCTTCATCAATAGTCAATGTACTGAAAATTCAATAGATTCAGTACACATCTCTTAAATTTAAAGGTGAAACTCTATAATGGTGGAACACCCTAATCGTGAGAAAGGGCAGAGAAACCTTGTATCAAATGAAATGGGAAGCATTTAAATAACTTGGGTTACAACAGTTTTGCCCCATACTAGAAGGCAATCATATTCAAACTAAGATAGATGTTACAAATCTCATAGAGTACAATACTAAGTTTCTCGAATATTACCAATCAAATCCGCGTCTAGACAACTCAGAATACAACAGAGTTATTCAATATATATCAGGATTACCCAACGAGATAGGAGATATAGTAAAAACCCATAAGCCTCAAACAACCTCCTCGGCCATGGATTTGGCCAAATATTTGATCAATAGTATGGAAAGAAAAACAGAGGTTAAAGAGAAAAATAGTATAAGAAAGAAAGAAAAAGCAACAATCAAACAAATGAAGAAGATCAACCGAGAGAAAACATTTGAATACAATAGACCAATTTGTCAGAACTGTGGTAAACGACATTATGGAAAATGTCAAAAACTAAACAAGAACAATATATCAATCACATGTACTTTCTACAACAAAACGGTCATTCTTAAGAAGGAAAGCAATTGCATGCTTCAAATGTGGAGAAAAATGACATTTTAAAGGTGAATGTTCAAAAGCACAATAAGCAATTAAAGGATCAACAACAATAGGAAGGAAGAAGGGAAACAAGGAACATCTAGAAATCAAGTATAAAAGCAAACCAGAGAATAAGAAATAGATAGTCAACTTTTGTAAACGTTTGTAATCTCGTGTCTAAATGAAAAGTTTTGTAATAGAAAAGGGTATTGAAATCCCTAATGTATCTAGAGAAAGATATTAGCATTCATATACTGTCTTGACACAAGAATATACAAAGGAAAAGAGATAATTAAATTTCGAAAGTTTTTGAAATATAAGAAACTCTGTTATTTAATCATCATCTATAGAAAGATGAAATAAATGAATTAAACTAAATCATAAGAATATCCGAACTTCAAAAGTTCGAAGTATCATTAATAAATAGAATGAATTCGTCAAGATCATGAAGTAAAGGATTACATGATTCAAGAATGAATATCTTGAAAAATTATTGAAATGGATAAATTAAAAGGATTCGGTAAATTAAATTCAAGATACAATCTAGTTAATATCAGTAAATGTTTAGAATACACAAGGTAAGGTAAATAGTTAAACACAACTGGACACTGTGCTTAGCAATTTACAATTACTTATGACATTCTGAACTATTAACTGAATACATCATCCAAAGATGCGAGTTAACAGCAATTCAGGAATTTCAACCATTCAAACAGTTCGAGTTAAACTCAAGGAACAGATTAGAAAGAATTTGCTAGTAAAGCAATGAGTAAGAACTCATTCACAACGAATCTCGATGACGAGATTCATTCCAAGGTGGGGAGGATGTAACATTCCCAAAATTTTGGTCCAAATTTGACAACTTGGTAAAGTTGAAGGATCAAAATTATTCTCTAAAATTAGTAAATAGGTTCATTTATTCCACATAAGAACGAGAAAACTTCTCTCACATTGATAAAAGATAAAACTTATGAGCTCGTTATGAGAAGATGAGTTAATATTACTAGTTGAATATTTAGTGAAAAAATGGTCTTTTAAAAAATATAAATTAAAGAAAGATTCCATTCTTGCTATGAACCTATGTGGGTTTTGTTTATAAATATCCCTTTACATATTTAAACAAGTCCGTCATTACAAACTATAAATAAACAAATATTATATACATTTAAGAAATCTTAATGTTGAAGAATAATATGGATAGTCTTATCCTTCAGTGAAAATATATACATAATTTTAATACATATAAGAAGTCTTCATACTGAAGAAATTTTTTTGGATAATGACACGATGCAAGTTAGTCACCATTGTCATTATTATAATATAACTACATATCACAAATTCTTAACAATCCAACATACATAAGATGGAAAGAAAGAATGCAAAAGAAATATAAAAGTTGGATCGAGAGAGTAAGAAAGAAAGGTGTAAGCTAGTTGTCAACTGTTATGGTGGCACTATAAGGTTTAATGGCGTATTTTTGCACTTCGCACACTCGCATCGCCGCAAGCCACTTGTGAGTTGGCTTAGTATTTTTGGACAATTGGAGTTAGACCCAGAAGTGACAAGCTAACTAAAGACAAGGGACCAAAAGTGAATGATTGAATTCAGGAACCCATCGCGCTATGTGATGAATCCAGAACACAGGTCATCGCGTATCGCGATGGCACTTGATGAGTCAGCGGGCACGTCTCAACTCGTAGTATGGTGGCGGAGAAAATGCGGCGCCGCGATACGCGACGGTATTTCCAGAACCCATCGCGTATCGCGATGGGCTGAGAAATCAGCTATAAAAGGGAGGGGTCACGACATTCACCTCTCACACCAAATCTTTTCCCTCACTAGAATTTCTCTCTCTACCTCGGTTTCCGTGCCACGACCCGACAATCGTTACCTCGTAATCCTTGCCAAATACCGACGATATCTCGAAATGCATGCCACCCGAAAATAACCCGACATTCTATCTCGAAGTTCGTGCTAAGCCCCGAAGTTCCGACATTTTAATCATCAGTACGCGACATAAAGTAGAAGTGCTGCTCATACAAGCATAGATATATAAACTCCGAAAACCCGTGTAAGGTAGGGATCTGCCTAAGTCATTATTTTATTATTATATTACATAGGCTTAGACCATAGTCAGGGGTATAGCCCAAACCTTTATCAAAATGATGTTTACATAAGCTTTAAGCATACAAAGGATTATAGTAATGTTTCTTCACAATTAAGAAACACAAAGTTTACATTCATAAGGATATATAATTTTTCGCGATTAAGAAACATAACATTTTATATGAGGAATATAGTTAATATATTGTTTCTTCATGATTAAGAAAAATAATATTTTACATACAAAGGTAGCAATCAATGAATGTTTCTTATTGAAGAAGAAACAGATTATAGATGTTTCTTCATGAAGAAGAAACTCAGCATATGATTAGTCAATAAACGGAAAGACTACAGATCTAAATATTTTATTCAAACAAATGATCAATCAAGGTTTAAAGCTATCAAAACTAGACTAAATGTGTATAGCCGAATCAAAAGACGATCCAGATATTTATACCTATTTTATTATAGGTCAATCAATCAATCAATCAGTCAATCAATCATTCATTCACAGTCAAGGTTTCAAACGAGATTACCATATCATTTAGAACAGACAATCACAGGTGAATACGTTAACCTTTTCAATCAATCAAAACACACTACGTGAAAATTGACCTTTGGCCACACGAAAAAAGTGTGGCGTAGGCCTTTAGCCACACACATTTTGTTCAGGTCATATGTGGCCAAAGGTCGCGACACCGTGGGTTTGATATGGCCACACAAAGTTTTTAGTGGCCTTATGTGGTAAAGGGTACATGCATTAGTTGCTGGCCATCATGAAGCCTCTCCAATAAGTGCGGCTAAACGGTAAAAAACGGCCACATGACTATTTCCTATGAGTGACCATTGCACGTATATAGCCACATGAATTGTTATTCCAGCCACATGAATTTTACAATAATGTGGCTAAAGGGTTTTGTTAAGCTTGCATTGTGACCTATACCGTGTGGATATAGCAAAGAAATGACCATTTAAATTTAATAATAGAGTGGCTAATTATGTGATATAGACACTGGATATTACATTAAAAGTGGCTAAATATGTTTGCTTGCCACTCAAACACTCCTTTGTAGATTATAGTATGGCTATTGTCTTACCGTTTGTCACACAAAATGCTTTCCGTAATTTAAAGTGTGGCTATTGTCAAACTTTCCGTTACACATAGTGAGGTACTGTGTGGCTAATCATATCATATAGACATGGAGGTTATTGTCAATGTGGCTAAAAATGTGCACTTGCCAGTCAAACACTCTTTTGTAGTTTGTGGTGTGGTCATTGTCTTACCGTTTGTCACACATAATGTTTTTCCTAATTTAAAGTGTGGCTATTGTCAAACTTTTCGTCACACATAGTGATGTATTTTGTGGCCAATCATATCATATAGACACTGGAGGTTATTGTCAATGTGACTAAAAATGTGAACTTGCCACTCAAACACTCTTTTGTAGTTTGTGGTGTGGCCATTGTCTTACCGTTTGTCACACATAATGCTTTTGTAATATAAAGTGTGGCTATTATCATACTTTTGGTCACACATAAATAAATGTGGCTATTTCATAAGTTTAACAAACTCAATAACATAAATTCAAAACAAGTTTACATTAACAAACCTTCACTAATAAGTTATGAATTCAAAATATTTGAAACTAATACTAATTACTACCGACCTCAAACTTTCTCATAAACTCATCAAATTGTTTTTGTCTCCTTTCTTCATTTTCCTTAAGTTCTTTTTCCATTTATTCAATTCGTTTCACTCGTTCTTCCAACTCGTTTCTTGACTTCCTTTAATCTTTTTCCATTTCGGCTATAACTTTTTGAACCTAAAATTGTTAAAATATTAGCATCATAACTAGTAAAGGGTTAATGTGAGGCGAAACCTCAAAGCACGACGACTATCACGCACAGTCACATTAGACATAATGTATACACAAATAAACACTTTAATAGATGACTCGTTGGTGATAATAATCAATGTCAATAGTACTAAAAAAAGTCCTAACATGTATTCACACATCGTATCATGGCAAATCAATCAAACATTCATCATACAACTTAACTTATGATCACTTAGTTCATGAGACAGATTATAACATGTTCAAACTGCTATTATTCACTAAGAAAAGATTAGGTATAAATTCTACAAAATTTACCACAGTTGAATATATGAATTAGGTTTCTCAAAAATTTTTTATTATATTTTTCTCATACATACAAAACTCACAATAATTCAACCATTACAGATATATACCAACAGTTCAGCAGATTGCACAACAAACACTTGTTTAATGGTTCTATCAACTCATTAATTTAAATTGTGCAAGGCCAATTGGGTTGTCTTCAAAACTCATAATACTACCTTTCAGAACTGGAAACAACCCTTTTGGTTTTGTCATTAGGGAGTTATGGTGTCGGAAAGACATGCCAAAATATAACTCCCCGAATCAGCTTTGACCAGTGTTTTTGTAATATCATAAAAACTATTCAAAACATGTCCAAAAATTATAAACTTTACCTTTATGGAAACTAGACTCATACTGCTATATCCCAGAATCAAAAATCGTTTGGTAATCATCGTTTAACATCATGTTACATACCAATAAATAAACGAAAACGAATCTGTCAGCAAACTGTTGTCATCAAACAAGTGAAATACATACCTTTTTAGCGATGAAAGAAGATATACTAAGCTTCAATTACAAGAAATAACACTTAAAATTGAAAATCCCCAACCTTGGTTCTTAGGGTTCTTCACACTTAACACGAATCTGGCAAAAATCGAGATAGAATTGATGGAAACCGACACCACACGTGATTTTTCAGCGATTTTTCAGTCCGTTCAGCACTTAACAGCTCGTTTCAGCACTTAACAAATCGTTTCAATGCGATTTGACCAGTTTTGCAGCAATTCAACAATAAAAAATCAGCAATTCAGCTCGCTTTTGCCCGTTTTAGCAGGTTGCATAACCAATACTTCAAAACGTTTTGTGTTTTTCAATCCAGAAAACAAGTATAGTCAAATGTTTAGTGTTTTCAAAACCAGTATGCAAGTATGTCCGTGTTTTCAATCCAAAGCCTGGTGTCGCGTGTAACAGAGTTCTTTCAAAACCAAATGAATGCATTTGACTCGCTAACTGTTACCTAGTACAAGTGTGTTAAGTTATGAGAGTATGTTCAACAACACATGACTCTAAGACCCACGTATGAACTCACACACAAACACAAACTTGACCCGACGAATCGTTGGTGATAATAAGTAATGTCAACAGTACCGAAAGTCCTAACATGTATCCACACATCATATCATGGCAAAGCAACCAAATATTCATCATACAACTTAACTTATGATCATTCAATTCACGAGACAGATTCTGGCATGTACAAACAGATTTTATTCACAAAGAAAAGATTAAGGATAAACTCTACAACATTTACCATAGTATGACATCTCAAACAATTTTTATTATATTTTTCTCAAGCATAGAAAACTCAAAATAATTCAACCATTACAGATAGGTACTAACAGTTCAGCAGATTGCGCAACAAAAAACTAATTTAATGGTTCTATCAACTCATTAAACCAAATTGTGTAAGACCAAGTGGGTTATCTTTTAAACCCATAATACTAAGTTCTAGAAGTGGAACCAACCCGTTTGGGTTTGTCATTAGGGAGTTATGCTGTCCGAAAAATGAACCAGAATATAACTCCCCGTATCAGCTTTGACATATGTTTTTGTAAAATCATAAAAGGTATTCAACATTCATCCAAAAATTACAAAATTTACCTTTATGGAAACTAGACTCAGAATACTATATCTGAAAATCAAGAATCGATCAATAACAATTGTTTAACATTGAGTTACAAACCAATCAATAAAAGAGAACGAATCTGTCAGCCAACTGTTCTCAACAAAACTCAAACCCTAACATGTTTATCACATCTCTGGGGTTCTAATTAATCATGTTTAAAACCCTCGTTAGATTTGATTGCATGATGGTCGATGAAGTTTGGAGAAATAAGCCAAGTGATGAAGAAGAGTATTGAGCTTCAATCGATGTTTATGAATTAGATTTGTAATTGAGAGGAGGTGAAGATGATGGCCACATGAAGCATAAAGTGTGGCCATTAACTAATAATAGTCACATTTGTTGTTTTGCTGTCACTATTAGCTTTTAGCCACACATCAAATATTATAAGTGGCTAACAAACAATGTTATATGGTCACATAAACCTTTAAGTGTGACCATATTTATTAATTTTTTGCCACATATGAAACAATTAAAGTGTCATCATTAACTACTAATAATCACACGCTTTGTCTTAATGTCACCGTTGGCCTTTAGCTACACATAAAACTTATAAGTGGCTAACAAACAATACTCTATGGTCACATATACCCGTAAGTGTGGCCATATATATTAGCTTTAGCCGCATCATTAACAAATTACTGTAAGCATAGATAATATTTGGCCACAGTTTATTAAGTGTGGCTAATAAATATCACATTTTTTGTGAAAATGTGGCTAACAGTTGCGTTTTTTGTCACACAAATTGAATAAGAGTGGATAAAGGTTCCAGCATGTGTGTTTCTTGTCACACGAATCTAATATATGTGGCTAAAGGTTCTAACATGTGTGTTTCTAGTTCAAACAAGTGCGTTTTTAGTCACACGAATAACAAATGTGTGACGAAAGCGACCTTTAGCCACACATTTAGACCGAGGTGTGGCAAGCCGCCCAGAGCATGTGTGTGGCAAAAAACCAATATTCACGTAGTGACATATTTATACACGATAAGATGAACATGTGTTTATCTTAAAGAGCCAGTCAATGATTTCATGAGATTATATGATCTCTAAAATGTTATAATACAATATAGACAATAAAAGCAATTCAGACCGAGTACACATGTCTCTGGATCCAAACATAGCTGTTCCGCCCATCAATCAATGCCGGTGTGGCCGCGGGCTAACGGTCATAACTAGTTCTCCTTGCAGGGGCTATACGCATATATCTCGGGGGAACAATTGTGTGTGTGTAGGGGAGTGGTACAAAGCCCAGATGTGGATGTGCATCTGCTGAGTGTACAGAAAACTATGATTGTATTGTAATTGTCATCAAAATGTTTTATAGAGTTATACGTGTTCACCAGCATATAGCTGACGTATTTTTCCCCACATTTCAGGGATACATATTAGCACAGGTAGCAAGGGATATAGTCATTCATGAAGATAGATGCTCGTAATGTAATGATGGCTCAGTTTTAAATTATTATAATATTATAAACAAGATTTAAACATGATTTATAAATCAAACACTCGGGTATTTATTATCCGAGAAGCTTTCAAATAAATTAATATTTTATTATAACCAAAGTCTTCCGCTAAAATAAACCGCAACTCTGATATATTTACAAAACAGGTACCAACTACTGGTCATACAACTAGGCCCTAAGTCGGGTGTGACAGTATGAATCTAAGTCTATCTTATTCCACTAGTTTGATATAGTTCCAAGCACCCTAATTTTCTATTCAAATTTTGATCTTTTAATTAACTAAGCAACAAAGTTTCTATATTTAGTTAGTAATTGATAATTTGATCAATGTGCTAACTAATCCATTCTTTAATCATGCACCCAATCTTAGTTTAAAGTTACTATTAATTACATATTGATTATATTCATCCCAAGTATTCACATCAAAATACAAATTTCAACTTTTCTTAAATTAAAGTTTCCTTATTTAGTAACTTTACCAATCTTGGTTAATCTTCAAGTACCAACTATTGATTCTAGCATATATCCTATCTTATTTTCAATTAAATTATTTTTTGATTCAACAATCCATCCAAAATCCCTAATTAATCCAATATCCAAAAATCTCCAATTTTTCACTTATGAACAAACTCTTGTTTAAACAACAATTTCCCAATAATCCATGTCCATATTATCAAACTATTGATCAATAGTTATCCTAATTATATAATATAATTAGAAAGTTTGGTGCCGCAAAGTCTCTACTGGGCAACTTTGCGGCACCTTATTGGCCCTTTTTAGTTTGTTTTAGTTTCGGCCTGTAACAAACGTATAGAAAACCGGCCGACCACTTATTGGTCCTTTTTGGTTTGTTTTAGTTCCGGTTGGTAACAAACGTGCCGCAAAGTCCCTACTAGGCAACTTTGCGGTACATTATTGGTCCTTTCTAGTTTGTTTTAGTTTCGGTACGTAACAAACGTAACGAAAACCGGTCGAAAATTTATTAGTCCTTTTTGATTTGTTTTAGTTTCGGTCCGTAACAAACGTTACGAAAACAGACCGAATGTCAATTTTTTTTTGTTTTAGTTCCAGTATCTTACCAAACGTATCTAAAACCGGCCGAATGCCGATTTTGTTTTAGTTCCGATACCGTAGCAAATGTGACAGAAACCAACTGATTTTGTGTAGACTCACTGTCTCAAGCCCGAGATTAACAACAGTAGTGTTTTACCAACGACCGAGTTTTACTGGCCGACGCCACTCGATCAACCTCAAATTTTGTTATTATTTTTTTTTATTATTTTGGCTTTAGTTCCGATATAATAACACATTTGACTGAAACCAACCGATTTCACGTCGACTTACCGCCTCAACCTTTGTGATTGATAACGCTTGGGTTTTACCATTTCTCGGTTTACTAACCTGTCTGGCGCAATGCGCCGAATTATACGCTAGTTCCATTCTAACAACAAACCCTAACACCAAGTTCATTCAAGTTTACAACAAACATCCAAGAGATTCAACAACACTTAAAATCAAGCTTAGCAATCAATGTATGATCTTTAAGATGAATGTATGCATGTGTAAGTGAATTTAATCATTCCATCAACACATACATACATACCTACGGTTCATACATACACACATCACCATCCATATTTTCAAACTTTCAAACTTCAATCAAACTCAAGAACAACTAATCTTATGTATCTAAATCTAGTAATCAACCTTAATGTAAAAATTGTTGTTCTTGATGACTTGAAAGGTGAGAATGGTGGTGTTATGGGTGTGAGAGTAGTGTGCCTCCTTCCTAATATCTTTTTAGTAGCTTTATCTTCTTGCTTTAATCTTTCATGGTTCTTGATTGTTTATTATGTATGTGTGTGTTTAATACTTGAAATTGATTTGTGAGTGAGTGTGATGGGGTGTTCGGCCGAGCTTATATGGGAGAGGGAAAGAGTGTGCAGAGTTGTGTGTGTGTTAGTAGAGTGAGAGGTGGACCAATGATATTCATCCAACACATGGGTCTTCTAAAACTACAATGATTGAAAGAGGTGAGTTGGTGGAGGCTTAATGATTTGCAAATGGTTTTGAGAGAAACAATAGTTGGGATGGTTGTGGGTTGGGTTTGTTAATGGGTATTTAAACAATACTTAAGTTTTCGTTTTAACGTCTAACAAATTTTAGCTAATCAAAAGATGCCCGTTTCTAATAATTTTTGTCAGACTTTGAACGAAATTGGATTCTTGATAATACAATCCTAAGAAACTAATTTTTGGAAATTGTTGATGTTGGGTCCTTACCGGGTCGTCCACCGATACTTGGTCACTTATTTTGCAATTTTTGTGATTCGAGCCTTCTAAAAGTAAGTTTATACATTGTCTCGACTACTTTGATAAGTATTTTAATTTTTTGTGATCATTTAGCCTCATTAAGGATTTATTTACTTTTTGATTCGTTACCCGAGGTTATTCCATGCCAGGCTCGTTACGTGGCTATTTTTGCACTTTTTGTTGACTTTGAAACGTCTATATCACTAATAAAGAAGATTTTTCTCATAATGATGAAATTTTATTGCTAATCGAGATTATATTAGTGAAAATTTTTTCTTTGTTAGCTTAGAAACGAGAATACAATTACAATAAAAGGTTATGCTGTATAACAACTAAAATTTCTAACTTAATCCTCAAGACATTTCTTAAATAGGCCTAATTAAAAGCCCAAACATCTTAACATATCCTAACAATCAAAATTTCTAACTTAATCCTCAAGATATTTCTTAAATAGGCCTAATTAAAAACCCAAACATCTTAACATATCCTAACAATCAGTCAATCACTCATTTGAAGGTCTTGCAAATACTCCAGCGTGTCATTCAAGTACAAAGCAACCCTACACCTATAACTCTAGTATTTTTCATTAAACAAGTATTCTAAACATCCAGTTCTCATAAACACGCTAAGACTTTAAAAACCCATTCACATTCCCCTAGTTGTAGCAACCTCTCATCAAACACAAGAAAGGCGAGTTGATTGACGTTCCCCTAAGCTGCAACTCAGTCATGACATCGCCTGTCAACAATCCATCCTTTGTCTCAACCAGCTTGCACAATCCATTGGATTCAAAAATACACCAATAACCATCATCACTCTCCTAATTCCGCAAACAATTTTAAGGAGAGAAATCACAGTCAAAATCTTTATCTTCAAAACCCAACGATCTTTTGGAACTGTGTCGGAACAAACTTGTGGCTCTAGGCTTCACGTTTGTAAAAATGAACCATCTGAACACTAGATTCAGTAGACCATACTTTGTCTTACTTTGAACATATATAATTGTCCACATCTATAACAATTAAAATAAATTGTTAAGCGATCAATTTGTTAACCTATTAAACCTATCCAATTAGGTAACAATATCTACGAGAGTAATTAATTAGAAACTTATCCGAGTCCGTTTATATTAAAGTCACAAAAAGAGAAATTTAGTATTAAAACTGTGACATCATTTAAGTGGTGGTTATTATTATTAGATTTTAACTTATGTACTCTACAAACATACTTCTTAATCTATAACTATTTTCAATCAACGGTTGGAGTCTTAACATCTATTACACGTTATACCTCTTAAGTACAAGCCCTTTGGGTATATATTTTAATTGAAGTAAACCTTTAAAGCTACCAATTATATAGCTAGCTGTGTTTGGTAAAACTAGCTGGTAGCTGATGGCTGGTAGTTGGTAGTTTTTAAAATATTTTTAGGTGTTTTTAGGTGTTTGGCAGAGTAGCTGTATAGTTTTTAGCTGGTAGCTTTTTAAATATTGTATATTTTTTAGCTGGAAGTTGATGGCTGGTAGTTGTTAGTTGTAGTTTTTTAAATATTTTTAGGTGTTTGGCAGAGTAGCAGAAGCTTTTAGTAAAACTAGCTGGGTGCCCGTGTGGTGCGGCGGAATAGGCGCACAACCTAACATCAACCGCATAATCAGTGTCGGTACATGATTCACCTGATGACAATGCATACATAACCCGAATGTAGACGTGTAATTCATGGAAAGAAACATTGCTGAAATATAGCTGAAATATACCGCATAATTAGCGTGTAACTGATGTCGAAAATCATGAAACATAACTGAAATATACAGTAATTTCAAATATATAATTTTTTAAACCAACCTATTTTGATCTGAATTCCTTTCTGAATAGACAGGCATTGTTCTAATCTGAAACATGAACTGACCTGGCCCCGTTCGACTCAAAAGCGTACCGACACGAACCGAACTAATTTAACCCTATATGTATCTACTCGTTCTAAACCTAATTTGGTCTTACATATGACTCGAGCTCACCTGACTCGACTTGTTACCGATCCTAACCGATAATCACATAATATGTTAATTTTTTAAAGTTAAAGAAGTATACAATATCATACTCAAATTAAAGAGAATAAAAAGCTCGTTTTTATGATGTAATTTGTTTAAAAAATTACGAACGTGTGAAAAAGTTACGGCACCTAAAAAAGTCGTGGGGTAGTTAGTTTTGAATAAGGGTTAAATGTGTAACTATTATATAAATTGATAAAAGTTTAAGTACCAAACTTGTAAATTCAAATATAAAAGTTTGTAGTAGCTTCAAAAATAGAGCTTTTCTACCGACCTAAAAGCTTAAAGCTACCTTAACCAAACAAAGTTTTTTTTTATTAAATATGAGTTTTTTCTTAAAAACTTGTAGCTAAAAGCTTCTTGCAAACATAATGTTTTTTTTTTCTTGATAAAATCCCGGCCCTTCAATTTTTTGTTAAGCATGGTTTAGCCACTCAGGTTGTGCCATAAAGATGACCAACTTAAAAGGATTATGAATGTAAGATCACAGTTGTTCGAATGGTCTACTAAGATCGGGTTAATCTAAGATTTTAAAAATGATTTCAAAGTTGAATAAGATTTGAGAAACCGATTCGATGAATCTTACTCAAATTTAAGCCTAGTCGAGTAAAAACGAACAATAAAATTTTACAATTAAAGATCACAAAAAATAAAAAGAATATATATATATATATATATATATATATATATATATATATATATATATATATATATATTCGTGTCGATTTGAATTTCTGGTTTCACGAGTCTAGTAAAAATTAGCACCCTAATATAAAAATAACTTTGTCTTAGGGGTGTTTGGGATACTTATTTTACTTTCTTATAACTTTTCATTAAGTTAATAAGTTACAAAATTGTAACTTATGGAATTTTTCCTTTCACAATATAAGCAATCTCAAACAACCTATTACTTCTCAAAAGTTAAAAGTTATAAGTTGGTGTAAATAATGTTCATCTCAGTACTTTGGTAAGTAACAGAGGTTGGGTAACAATTAAAAAAAACAGTTTAAGGTTTGTGCTTTCATTTTTGTAACGAGTTTGGCCATTTGGTTATAAATTAATTAAGACCAACTTTGGTTAAGTTTTCCGGTTAAAATTATTATATGCAACGGAACGTACTTACATGTTATGTTTTGTTACTCTCAGTCTCAGACATGCTACAAATCGGACGATGAAACATTTCATTATTTTAAGAACCCTTGAAATCTCACCACAAGAACACACGGACCCACAAAAAACGCAACTTCGTTAATCTTCAACTGCTTCCACAAACAAAACGAAGTCGTAACACACATTCCCATTACCATATATATATACTCCACTCCTTACCTCCTTGAATTCAACCATAAACATAAACAACCAACATGTCATACTACCCGAAAGGCCACCACTTCAACCCCAACGACGATGAAGACGTCGACGATTTCGACGAGCACGATCCAACCCCATACGGCGGCGGCTACGACATAGCTCTAACCTTCGGCCGCCCTCTTCCTCCATCCGATGAAATATGCTACAACCGCTCCTCTACCTCATCCGCCAGCTACGGTTCAAGCCGCCCTAGTCATGGGCGTAGGCAGGAGCAAGGTTCGGAGTATGGGTCGGGCGGGTATGGTTCAGAGTATGGGTCTGGGCACCCACGTAGGAATGAAACGGATGAGTATGGATCGGGCTATGGTGGTGGGCGGAAAACATATGGGAATGATGACGACGACGATGGAAATAGGAGGCCTAGACGGAATGATGACGACGATGATGATAATAGGAGAAATATGTATAGACGAAATGATGATGATAATGATGGTGATGACCGGAGAGGTACTAGGTATGGTCGACAAAACAATGATGACGATGATAATGATCACAGGCCTAGGTATGGTAAGCGTAATGACGATGATGATGACAACGATGGTTATCGTGGTGGTCGAAGGAACTATGTGAGTTAGTTTCATAATCTCTTTTTAATATTCATATGTTTCACAATTTTACTATTATATATGATAGATCATTATCTTATTGGTGACAGGTAATAACAAAAAAAAGTTGTTAAAAATGTGAAATTGAGCACTTAATTCGAATATATGATCGCTCATGAACATTGCGTTAAATTTGCAGGGAGATGATGACGACGACGATGAAAGGAGGAGGAATCAGTATTAGCAACGCAAATGCTACGGTGATCGAGCATCAACATTTTCCTTAAATGAGTCGCTAATTACTAAATAACATCCTTAACATTGGTGCATTTGGATCATGAATGTTAAAGTTGGTCTTCATGTTCTACATTATTGCATGAAAAGTTGAAAACCATGCATCGCATGCATGCATGCATTCTTTGAAATTTAATGTTATTTGTTTGTTCAATAAATACTCAATTCTACATAGTGATGCATATATAGGGTTATGGGTCGGAACGGATTAGGGTCGAAATGTGTTAGGGTTGGAACGGGTCAACTAAAAAAAAGTTGTTATGTTTCGGGTCGGAACGGGTCAGGGTCAAAAGGTTCGGGTCATAACGGGTCCGGGTCAAAATGGGTCAAGGTCGGAACGAGTCAAAACGGGTTTTGAGTCTTTTTTTTAACAAGGACAACGGAGGAAATGTTTTAGTTTTATCATTAAAGTTCATGTTTCAGTCCAGTTCGTTTCACCACTTAACAACTCATTTTTACAGCAAACAACATGCTAAACAGCTCGTTTCAGCGATATTTCAGTTCATTTTAGCACATAGCAACTCGTTTTAACAGCAAACAGCATGTTAAACTGCTTGTTTCAGCAAGTTTTCAGTTCGTTTCAGCACGTAACAACTTGTTTTACAGCAAACATCATGTTAAACAGCTCGTTTCAGCGATTTTTCAGTCCATTTCAACACTTAACAGCTCGTTTCAGCACTTAATAGCTCGTTTCAGCACTTAACAGCTCGTTTCAGCGATTTTTTAGTCCGTTTCAGCACTTAACAGCTCGTTTTAACAGCAAACAGCATCTTAAACAGCTCGTTTCAGCAAGTTTTCAATCGTTTCAGCACGTAACAGCTCGTTTTTACAGCAAACATCATGTTAAACAGCTCTTTTCAGCGATTTTTCAGTCCGTTCAGCACTTAACAGCTCGTTTCAGCACTTAACAGATCGTTTCAATGCGATTTGACCAGTTTTGCAGCAATTCAACAATAAAAAATCAGCAATTCAGCTCGCTTTTGCCCGTTTTAGCAGGTTGCATAACCAATACTTCAAAACGTTTTGTGTTTTTCAATCCAGAAAACAAGTATAGTCAAATGTTTAGTGTTTTCAAAACCAGTATGCAAGTATGTCCGTGTTTTCAATCCAAAGCCTGGTGTCGCGTGTAACAGAGTTTTCTCAAAACCAAATGAATGCATTTGACTCGCTAACTGTTACCTAGTACAAGTGTGTTAAGTTATGAGAGTATGTTCAACAACACATGACTCTAAGACCCACGTATGAACTCACACAAACACAAACTTGACCCGACGAATCGTTGGTGATAATAAGTAATGTCAACAGTACCGAAAGTCCTAACATGTATCCACACATCATATCATGGCAAAGCAACCAAATATTCATCATACAACTTAACTTATGATCATTCAATTTACGAGACAGATTCTGGCATGTACAAACAGATTTTATTCACAAAGAAAAGATTAAGGATAAACTCTACAACATTTACCATAGTATGACATCTCAAACAATTTTTATTATATTTTTCTCAAGCATAGAAAACTCAAAATAATTCAACCATTACAGATAGGTACTAACAGTTCAGCAGATTGCGCAACAAAAAACTAATTTAATGGTTCTATCAACTCATTAAACCAAATTGTGTAAGACCAAGTGGGTTATCTTTTAAACCCATAATACTAAGTTCTAGAAGTGGAACCAACCCGTTTGGGTTTGTCATTAGGGAGTTATGCTGTCCGAAAAATGAACCAGAATATAACTCCCCGTATCAGCTTTGACATATGTTTTTGTAAAATCATAAAAGGTATTCAACATTCATCCAAAAATTACAAAATTTACCTTTATGGAAACTAGACTCAGAATACTATATCTGAAAATCAAGAATCGATAAAAAAAAAATTGTTTAACATCGAGTTACAAACCAATCAATAAACGAGAACGAATCTGTCAGCCAACTGTTCTCAACAAAACTCAAACCCTAACATGTTTATCACATCTCTGGGGTTCTAATTAATCATGTTTAAAACCCTCGTTAGATTTGATTGCATGATGGTTGATGAAGTTTGGAGAAATAAGCAAAGTGATGAAGAAGAGTATTGAGCTTCAATCGATGCTTATGAATTAGATTTGTAATTGAGAGGAGGTGAAGATGATGGCCACATGAAGCATAAAGTGTGGCCATTAACTAATAATAGTCACATTTGTTGTTTTGCTGTCACTATTAGCTTTTAGCCACACATCAAATATTATAAGTGGCTAACAAACAATGTTATATGGTCACATAAACCTTTAAGTGTGACCATATTTATTAATTTTTAGCCACATATGAAACAATTAAAATGTCATCATTAACTACTAATAATCACACGCTTTGTCTTAATGTCACCGTTGACTTTTAGCTACACATAAAACTTATAAGTGGCTAACAAACAATACTCTATGGTCACATATACCCGTAAGTGTGGCCATATATATTAGCTTTAGCCGCATCATTAACAAATTACTGTAAGCATAGATAATATTTGGCCACAGTTTATTAAGTGTGGCTAATAAATATCACATTTTTTGTGAAAATGTGGCTAACAGTTGCGTTTTTTGTCACACAAATTGAATAAGAGTGGCTAAAGGTTCCAGCATGTGTGTTTTTTGTCACACGAATCTAATATATGTGGCTAAAGGTTCTAACATGTGTGTTTCTAGTTCAAACAAGTGCGTTTTTAGTCACACGAATAACAAATGTGGGACGAAAGCGACCTTTAGCCACACATTTAGACCGAGGTGTGGCAAGCCGCCCAGAGCATGTGTGTGGCCAAAAACCAATATTCACGTAGTGACATATTTATACTCGATAAGATGAACATGTGTTTATCTTAAAGAGCCAGTCAATGATTTCATGAGATTATATGATCTCTAAAATGTTATAATACAATATAGACAATAAAAGCAACTCAGACCGAGTACACTTGTGTCTGGATCCAAACATAGCTGTTCCGCCCATCAATCAATGCCGGTGTGGCCGCGGGCTAACGGTCATAACTAGTTCTCCTTGCAGGGGCTATACGCATATATCTCGGGGGAACAATTGTGTGTGTGTAGGGGAGTGGTACAAAGCCCAGATGTGGATGTGCATCTGCTGAGTGTACAGAAAACTATGATTGTATTGTAATTGTCATCAAAATGTTTTATAGAGTCATACGTGTTCACCAGCATATAGCTGACGTATTTTTCCCCACATTTCAGGGAAACATATTAGCACAGGTAGCAAGGGATATAGTCATTCATGAAGATAGATGCTCGCAAGGTAATGATGGCTCAGTTTTAAATTATTATAATATTATAAACAAGATTTAAACATGATTTATAAATCAAACACTCGGGTATTTATTATCCGAGAAGCTTTCAAATAAATTAATATTTTATTATAACCAAAGTCTTCCGCTAAAATAAACCGCAACTCTGATATATTTACAAAACAGGTACCAACTACTGGTCATACAACTAGGCCCTAAGTCGGGTGTGACAATATGAATCTAAGTCTATCTTATTCAACTAGTTTGATATAGTTCCATGCACCCTAATTTTCTATTCAAATTTTGATCTTTTAATTAACTAAGCAACAAAGTTTCTATATTTAGTTAGTAATTGATAATTTGATCAATGTGCTAACTAATCCATTCTTTAATCATGCACCCTATCTTAGTTTAAAGTTACTATTAATTACATATTGATTATATTCATCCCAAGTATTCACATCAAAATACAAATTTCAACTTTTCTTAAATTAAAGTTTCCTTATTTAGTAACTTTACCAATCTTGGTTAATCTTCAAGTACCAACTATTGATTCTAGCATATATCCTATCTTATTTTCAATTAGATTATTTTTTGATTCAACAATCCATCCAAAATCCCTAATTAATCCAATATCCAAAAATCTCCAATTTTTCACTTATGAACAAACTCTTGTTTAAACAACAATTTCCCAATAATCCATGTCCATATTATCAAACTATTGATCAATAGTTGTCCTAATTATATAATATAATTAGAAAGTTTAGTGCCGCAAAGTCTCTACTGGGCAACTTGCGGCACCTTATTGGCCCTTTTTAGTTTGTTTTAGTTTCGGCCTGTAACAAACGTAAAGAAAACCGGCCGACCACTTATTGGTCCTTTTTGGTTTGTTTTAGTTCCGGTTGGTAACAAACGTGCCGCAAAGTCCCTACTAGGCAACTTTGCGGTACATTATTGGTCCTTTTTAGTTTGTTTTAGTTTCGGTAAGTAACAAACGTAACGAAAACTGGTCGAACATTTATTAGTCCTTTTTGATTTGTTTTAGTTTCGGTCCGTAACAAACGTTACGAAAACCGACCGAATGTCAATTTTTTTTTTGTTTTAGTTCCAGTATCTTACCAAACGTATCTAAAACCGGCCGAATGCCGATTTTGTTTTAGTTCCGATACCGTAGCAAATGTGACAGAAACCAACTGATTTTGCGTAGACTCACTGTCTCAAGCCCGAGATTAACAACAGTAGTGTTTTACCAACGACCGAGTTTTACTGGCCGACGCCACTCGATCAACCTCAAATTTTGTTATTATTTTTTTTATTATTTTGGCTTTAGTTCCGATATAATAACACATTTGACTGAAACCAACCGATTTCACGTCGACTTACCGCCTCAACCTTTGTGATTGATAACGCTTGGGTTTTACCATTTCTCGGTTTACTAACCTGTCTGGTGCAATGCGCCGGATTATATGCTAGTTCCATTCTAACAACATACCCTAACACCAAGTTCATTCAAGTTTACAACAAACATCCAAGAGATTCAAAAACACTTACAATCAAGCTTAGCAATCAATGTATGATCTTTAAGATGAATGTATGCATGTGTAAGTGAATTTAATCCTTCCATCAACACATACATACATACCTACGGTTCATACATACACACATCACCATCCATATTTTCAAACTTTCAAACTTCAATCAAACTCAAGAACAACTAATCTTATGTATCTAAATCTAGTAATCAACCTTAATGTAAAAATTGTTGTTCTTGATGACTTGAAAGGTGAGAATGGTGGTGTTATGGGTGTGAGAGTAGTGTGCCTCCTTCCTAATATCTTTCTAGAAGCTTTATCTTCTTGCTTTAATCTTTCATGGTTCTTGATTGTTTATTATGTATGTGTGTGTTTAATACTTGAAATGGATTTGTGAGTGAGTGTGATGGGGTGTTCGGCGAGCTTATATGGGAGAGGGAAAGAGTGTGCAGAGTTGTGTGTGTGTTAGTAGAGTGAGAGGTGGACCAATGATATTCATCCAACACATGGGTCTTCTAAAACTACAATGATTGAAAGAGGTGAGTTGGTGGAGGCTTAATGATTTGCAAATGGTTTTGAGAGAAACAATAGTTGGGATGGTTGTGGGTTGGGTTGGTTAATGGGTATTTAAACAATAATCTTAAGTTTTCGTTTTAACGTCTAACAAATTTTAGCTAATCAAAAGATGCCCGTTTCTAATAATTTTTGTCAGACTTTGAACGAAATTGGATTCTTGATAATACAATCCTAAGAAACTAATTTTTGGAAATTGTTGATGTTGGGTCCTTACCGGGTCGTCCACTGACACTTGGTCACTTATTTTGCAATTTTTGTGATTCGAGCCTTCTAAAAGTAAGTTTATACATTGTCTCGACTACTTTGATAAGTATTTTAATTTTTTGAGATCATTTAGCCTCATTAAGGATTTATTTACTTTTTGATTCGTTACCCGAGGTTATTCCACGCCAGGCTCGTTACGTGGCGATTTTTGCACTTTTTGTTGACTTTGAAACGTCTATATCATTAATAAAGAAGATTTTTCTCATAATGATGAAATTTTATTGCTAATCGAGATTATATTAATGAAAATTTTTTCTTTGTTAGATTAGAAACGAGAATACAATTACAATAAAAGGTTATACTATATAACAACTAAAATTTCTAACTTAATCCTCAAGAAATTTCTTAAATAGGCCTAATTAAAAGCCCAAACATCTTAACATATCCTAACAATCAGTCAATCACTCATTTGAAGGTCTTGCAAATACTCCAGCGTGTCATTCAAGTACAAAGCAACCCTACACCTATAACTCTAGTATTTTTCATTAAACAAGTATTCTAAACATCCAGTTCTCATAAACACGCTAAGACTTTAAAAATCCATTCACATTCCCCTAGTTGTAGCAACCTCTCATCAAACACAAGAAAGGCGAGTTGATTGACGTTCCCCTAAGCTGCAACTCAGTCATGACATCACCTGTCAACAATCCATCCTTTGTCTCAACCAGCTTGCACAATCCATTGGATTCAAAAATACACCAATAACCATCATCACTCTCCTAATTCCGCAACCAATTTTAAGGAGAGAAATCACAGTCAAAATCTTTATCTTCAAAACCCAAAGATCTTTTGGAACTGTGTCGGAACAAACTTGTGGCTCTAGGCTTCACGTTTGTAAAAATGAACCATCTGAACACTAGATTCAGTAGACCATACTTTGTCTTACTTTGAACATATATAATTGTCCACATCTATAACAATTAAAATAAATTGTTAAGCGATCAATTTGTTAACCTATTAAACCTATCCAATTAGGTAACAATATCTACGAGAGTAATTAATTAGAAACTTATCCGAGTCCGTTTATATTAAAGTCACAAAAAGAGAAATTTAGTATTAAAACTGTGACATCATTTAAGTGGTTGTTATTATTATTAGATTTTAACTTATGTACTCTACAAACATACTTCTTAATCTATAACTATTTTCAATCAACATTTGGAGTCTTAACATCTATTACACGTTATACCTCTTAAGTACAAGCCCTTTGGGTATATATTTTAATTGAAGTAAACCTTTAAAGCTACCAATTATATAGCTAGCTGTGTTTGGTAAAACTAGCTGGTAGCTGGAAGCTGATGGCTGGTAGCTGGTAGTTTTTAAAATATTTTTAGGTGTTTGGCAGAGTAGCTGTATAGTTTTTAGCTGGTAGCTTTTTAAATACTGTATATTTTTTAGCTGGAAGTTGATGGCTGTTAGTTGTTAGTTGTAGTTTTTTAAATATTTTTAGGTGATTGACAGAGTAGCAGAAGCTTTTAATAAAACTAGCTGAGTGCCCGCGTGGTGCGGCGGAATAGGCGCACAACCTAACATCAACCGCATAATCAGTGTCACTACATGATTTACCTGATGACAATGCATACATAACCCGAATGTAGACGTGTAATTCATGGAAAGAAACATTGCTGAAATATAGCTGAAATATACCGCATAATTAGCGTGTAACTGATGTCGAAAATCATGAAACATAACTGAAATATACAGTAATTTCAAATAGATAATTTTTTAAACAAACCTATTTTGATCTGAATTCTTTTCTGAATAGACAGGCATTGTTCTAATCTGAAACATGAACTGACCTGGCCCCTTTCGACTCAAAAGCGTATCGACACGAACCGAACTAATTTAACCCTATATGTATCTACTCGTTCTAAACCTAATTTGGTCTTACATATGACTCGAGCTCACCTGACTCGACTTGTTACCGATCCTAACCGATAATCACATAATATGTTAATTTTTTAAAGTTAAAGAAGTATAACAATATCATACTCAAATTAAAGAGAATAAAATGCTCGTTTTTATGATGTAATTTGTTTAAAAAATTACGAACGTGTGAAAAAGTTACGGCACCTAAAAAAGTCGTGGGGTAGTTAGTTTTGAATAAGGGTTAAATGTGTAACTATTATATAAATTGATAAAAGTTTAAGTACCAAACTTGTAAATTCAAATATAAAAGTTTGTAGTAGCTTCAAAAATAGAGCTTTTCTACCGACCTAAAAGCTTAAAGCTACCTTAACCAAACAAAGTTTTTTTTTATTAAATATGAGTTTTTTCTTAAAAACTTGTAGCTAAAAGCTTCTTGCAAACATAATGTTTTTTTTTTCTTGATAAAATCCCGGCCCTTCAATTTTTTGTTAAGCATGGTTTAGCCACTCAGGTTGTGCCATAAAGATGACCAACTTAAAAGGATTATGAATGTAAGATCACAGTTGTTCGAATGGTTTACTAAGATCGGGTTAATCTAAGATTTTAAAAATGATTTCAAAGTTGAATAAGATTTGAGAAACCGATTCGATGAATCTTACTCAAATTTAAGCCTAGTCGAGTAAAAACGAACAATAAAATTTTACAATTAAAGATCACAAAAAATAAAAAGAATATATATATATATATATATATATATATATATATATATATATATATATATATATTCGTGTCGATTTGAATTTCTGGTTTCACGAGTCTAGTAAAAATTAGCACCCTAATATAAAAATAACTTTGTCTTAGGGGTGTTTGGGATACTTATTTTACTTCCTTATAACTTTTCATTAAGTTAATAAGTTACAAAATTGTAACTTATGGAATTTTTCCTTTCACAATATAAGCAATCTCAAACAACCTATTACTTCTCAAAAGTTAAAAGTTATAAGTTGGTGTAAATAATGTTCATCTCAGTACTTTGGTAAGTAACAGAGGTTGGGTAACAATTAAAAAAAACAGTTTAAGGTTTGTGCTTTCATTTTTGTAACGAGTTTGGCCATTTGGTTATAAATTAATTAAGACCAACTTTGGTTAAGTTTTCCGGTTAAAATTATTATATGCAACGGAACGTACTTACATGTTATGTTTTGTTACTCTCAGTCTCAGACATGCTACAAATCGGACGATGAAACATTTCATTATTTTAAGAACCCTTGAAATCTCACCACAAGAACACACGGACCCACAAAAAACGCAACTTCGTTAATCTTCAACTGCTTCCACAAACAAAACGAAGTCGTAACACACATTCCCATTACCATATATATATACTCCACTCCTTACCTCCTTGAATTCAACCATAAACATAAACAACCAACATGTCATACTACCCGAAAGGCCACCACTTCAACCCCAACGACGATGAAGACGTCGACGATTTCGACGAGCACGATCCAACCCCATACGGCGGCGGCTACGACATAGCTCTAACCTTCGGCCGCCCTCTTCCTCCATCCGATGAAATATGCTACAACCGCTCCTCTACCTCATCCGCCAGCTGCGGTTCAAGCCGCCCTAGTCATGGGCGTAGGCAGGAGCAAGGTTCGGAGTATGGGTCGGGCGGGTATGGTTCAGAGTATGGGTCTGGGCACCCACGTAGGAATGAAACGGATGAGTATGGATCGGGCTATGGTGGTGGGCGGAAAACATATGGGAATGATGACGACGACGATGGAAATAGGAGGCCTAGACGGAATGATGACGACGATGATGATAATAGGAGAAATATGTATAGACGAAATGATGATGATAATGATGGTGATGACCGGAGAGGTACTAGGTATGGTCGACAAAACAATGATGACGATGATAATGATCACAGGCCTAGGTATGGTAAGCGTAATGACGATGATGATGACAACGATGGTTATCGTGGTGGTCGAAGGAACTATGTGAGTTAGTTTCATAATCTCTTTTTAATATTCATATGTTTCACAATTTTACTATTATATATGATAGATCATTATCTTATTGGTGACAGGTAATAACAAAAAAAAGTTGTTAAAAATGTGAAATTGAGCACTTAATTCGAATATATGATCGCTCATGAACATTGCGTTAAATTTGCAGGGAGATGATGACGACGACGATGAAAGGAGGAGGAATCAGTATTAGCAACGCAAATGCTACGGTGATCGAGCATCAACATTTTCCTTAAATGAGTCGCTAATTACTAAATAACATCCTTAACATTGGTGCATTTGGATCATGAATGTTAAAGTTGGTCTTCATGTTCTACATTATTGCATGAAAAGTTGAAAACCATGCATCGCATGCATGCATGCATTCTTTGAAATTTAATGTTATTTGTTTGTTCAATAAATACTCAATTCTACATAGTGATGCATATATAGGGTTATGGGTCGGAACGGATTAGGGTCGAAATGTGTTAGGGTTGGAACGGGTCAACTAAAAAAAAGTTGTTATGTTTCGGGTCGGAACGGGTCAGGGTCAAAAGGTTCGGGTCATAACGGGTCCGGGTCAAAATGGGTCAAGGTCGGAACGAGTCAAAACGGGTTTTGAGTCTTTTTTTTAACAAGGACAACGGAGGAAATGTTTTAGTTTTATCATTAAAGTTCATGTTTCAGTCCAGTTCGTTTCACCACTTAACAACTCATTTTTACAGCAAACAACATGCTAAACAGCTCGTTTCAGCGATATTTCAGTTCATTTTAGCACATAGCAACTCGTTTTAACAGCAAACAGCATGTTAAACTGCTTGTTTCAGCAAGTTTTCAGTTCGTTTCAGCACGTAACAACTTGTTTTACAGCAAACATCATGTTAAACAGCTCGTTTCAGCGATTTTTCAGTCCATTTCAACACTTAACAGCTCGTTTCAGCACTTAATAGCTCGTTTCAGCACTTAACAGCTCGTTTCAGCGATTTTTTAGTCCGTTTCAGCACTTAACAGCTCGTTTTAACAGCAAACAGCATGTTAAACAGCTCGTTTCAGCAAGTTTTCAATCGTTTCAGCACGTAACAGCTCGTTTTTACAGCAAACATCATGTTAAACAGCTCTTTTCAGCGATTTTTCAGTCCGTTCAGCACTTAACAGCTCGTTTCAGCACTTAACAGATCGTTTCAATGCGATTTGACCAGTTTTGCAGCAATTCAACAATAAAAAATCAGCAATTCAGCTCGCTTTTGCCCGTTTTAGCAGGTTGCATAACCAATACTTCAAAACGTTTTGTGTTTTTCAATCCAGAAAACAAGTATAGTCAAATGTTTAGTGTTTTCAAAACCAGTATGCAAGTATGTCCGTGTTTTCAATCCAAAGCCTGGTGTCGCGTGTAACAGAGTTTTCTCAAAACCAAATGAATGCATTTGACTCGCTAACTGTTACCTAGTACAAGTGTGTTAAGTTATGAGAGTATGTTCAACAACACATGACTCTAAGACCCACGTATGAACTCACACACAAACACAAACTTGACCCGACGAGTCGTTGGTGATAATAAGTAATGTCAACAGTACCGAAAGTCCTAACATGTATCCACACATCATATCATGGCAAAGCAACCAAATATTCATCATACAACTTAACTTATGATCATTCAATTTACGAGACAGATTCTGGCATGTACAAACAGATTTTATTCACAAAGAAAAGATTAAGGATAAACTCTACAACATTTACCATAGTATGACATCTCAAACAATTTTTATTATATTTTTCTCAAGCATAGAAAACTCAAAATAATTCAACCATTACAGATAGGTACTAACAGTTCAGCAGATTGCGCAACAAAAAACTAATTTAATGGTTCTATCAACTCATTAAACCAAATTGTGTAAGACCAAGTGGGTTATCTTTTAAACCCATAATACTAAGTTCTAGAAGTGGAACCAACCCGTTTGGGTTTGTCATTAGGGAGTTATGCTGTCCGAAAAATGAACCAGAATATAACTCCCCGTATCAGCTTTGACATATGTTTTTGTAAAATCATAAAAGGTATTCAACATTCATCCAAAAATTACAAAATTTACCTTTATGGAAACTAGACTCAGAATACTATATCTGAAAATCAAGAATCGATAAAAAAAAATTGTTTAACATCGAGTTACAAACCAATCAATAAACGAGAACGAATCTGTCAGCCAACTGTTCTCAACAAAACTCAAACCCTAACATGTTTATCACATCTCTGGGGTTCTAATTAATCATGTTTAAAACCCTCGTTAGATTTGATTGCATGATGGTTGATGAAGTTTGGAGAAATAAGCAAAGTGATGAAGAAGAGTATTGAGCTTCAATCGATGCTTATGAATTAGATTTGTAATTGAGAGGAGGTGAAGATGATGGCCACATGAAGCATAAAGTGTGGCCATTAACTAATAATAGTCACATTTGTTGTTTTGCTGTCACTATTAGCTTTTAGCCACACATCAAATATTATAAGTGGCTAACAAACAATGTTATATGGTCACATAAACCTTTAAGTGTGACCATATTTATTAATTTTTAGCCACATATGAAACAATTAAAGTGTCATCATTAACTACTAATAATCACACGCTTTGTCTTAATGTCACCGTTGACTTTTAGCTACACATAAAACTTATAAGTGGCTAACAAACAATACTCTATGGTCACATATACCCGTAAGTGTGGCCATATATATTAGCTTTAGCCGCATCATTAACAAATTACTGTAAGCATAGATAATATTTGGCCACAGTTTATTAAGTGTGGCTAATAAATATCACATTTTTTGTGAAAATGTGGCTAACAGTTGCGTTTTTTGTCACACAAATTGAATAAGAGTGGCTAAAGGTTCCAGCATGTGTGTTTTTTGTCACACGAATCTAATATATGTGGCTAAAGGTTCTAACATGTGTGTTTCTAGTTCAAACAAGTGCGTTTTTAGTCACACGAATAACAAATGTGGGACGAAAGCGACCTTTAGCCACACATTTAGACCGAGGTGTGGCAAGCCGCCCAGAGCATGTGTGTGGCCAAAAACCAATATTCACGTAGTGACATATTTATACTCGATAAGATGAACATGTGTTTATCTTAAAGAGCCAGTCAATGATTTCATGAGATTATATGATCTCTAAAATGTTATAATACAATATAGACAATAAAAGCAACTCAGACCGAGTACACTTGTGTCTGGATCCAAACATAGCTGTTCCGCCCATCAATCAATGCCGGTGTGGCCGCGGGCTAACGGTCATAACTAGTTCTCCTTGCAGGGGCTATACGCATATATCTCGGGGGAACAATTGTGTGTGTGTAGGGGAGTGGTACAAAGCCCAGATGTGGATGTGCATCTGCTGAGTGTACAGAAAACTATGATTGTATTGTAATTGTCATCAAAATGTTTTATAGAGTCATACGTGTTCACCAGCATATAGCTGACGTATTTTTCCCCACATTTCAGGGAAACATATTAGCACAGGTAGCAAGGGATATAGTCATTCATGAAGATAGATGCTCGCAAGGTAATGATGGCTCAGTTTTAAATTATTATAATATTATAAACAAGATTTAAACATGATTTATAAATCAAACACTCGGGTATTTATTATCCGAGAAGCTTTCAAATAAATTAATATTTTATTATAACCAAAGTCTTCCGCTAAAATAAACCGCAACTCTGATATATTTACAAAACAGGTACCAACTACTGGTCATACAACTAGGCCCTAAGTCGGGTGTGACAATATGAATCTAAGTCTATCTTATTCAACTAGTTTGATATAGTTCCATGCACCCTAATTTTCTATTCAAATTTTGATCTTTTAATTAACTAAGCAACAAAGTTTCTATATTTAGTTAGTAATTGATAATTTGATCAATGTGCTAACTAATCCATTCTTTAATCATGCACCCTATCTTAGTTTAAAGTTACTATTAATTACATATTGATTATATTCATCCCAAGTATTCACATCAAAATACAAATTTCAACTTTTCTTAAATTAAAGTTTCCTTATTTAGTAACTTTACCAATCTTGGTTAATCTTCAAGTACCAACTATTGATTCTAGCATATATCCTATCTTATTTTCAATTAGATTATTTTTTGATTCAACAATCCATCCAAAATCCCTAATTAATCCAATATCCAAAAATCTCCAATTTTTCACTTATGAACAAACTCTTGTTTAAACAACAATTTCCCAATAATCCATGTCCATATTATCAAACTATTGATCAATAGTTGTCCTAATTATATAATATAATTAGAAAGTTTAGTGCCGCAAAGTCTCTACTGGGCAACTTTGCGGCACCTTATTGGCCCTTTTTAGTTTGTTTTAGTTTCGGCCTGTAACAAACGTAAAGAAAACCGGCCGACCACTTATTGGTCCTTTTTGGTTTGTTTTAGTTCCGGTTGGTAACAAACGTGCCGCAAAGTCCCTACTAGGCAACTTTGCGGTACATTATTGGTCCTTTTTAGTTTGTTTTAGTTTCGGTAAGTAACAAACGTAACGAAAACTGGTCGAACATTTATTAGTCCTTTTTGATTTGTTTTAGTTTCGGTCCGTAACAAACGTTACGAAAACCGACCGAATGTCAATTTTTTTTTTGTTTTAGTTCCAGTATCTTACCAAACGTATCTAAAACCGGCCGAATGCCGATTTTGTTTTAGTTCCGATACCGTAGCAAATGTGACAGAAACCAACTGATTTTGCGTAGACTCACTGTCTCAAGCCCGAGATTAACAACAGTAGTGTTTTACCAACGACCGAGTTTTACTGGCCGACGCCACTCGATCAACCTCAAATTTTGTTATTATTTTTTTTATTATTTTGGCTTTAGTTCCGATATAATAACACATTTGACTGAAACCAACCGATTTCACGTCGACTTACCGCCTCAACCTTTGTGATTGATAACGCTTGGGTTTTACCATTTCTCGGTTTACTAACCTGTCTGGCGCAATGCGCCGGATTATATGCTAGTTCCATTCTAACAACATACCCTAACACCAAGTTCATTCAAGTTTACAACAAACATCCAAGAGATTCAACAACACTTAAAATCGAGCTTAGCAATCAATGTATGATCTTTAAGATGAATGTATGCATGTGTAAGTGAATTTAATCCTTCCATCAACACATACATACATACCTACGGTTCATACATACACACATCACCATCCATATTTTCAAACTTTCAAACTTCAATCAAACTCAAGAACAACTAATCTTATGTATCTAAATCTAGTAATCAACCTTAATGTAAAAATTGTTGTTCTTGATGACTTGAAAGGTGAGAATGGTGGTGTTATGGGTGTGAGAGTAGTGTGCCTCCTTCCTAATATCTTTCTAGAAGCTTTATCTTCTTGCTTTAATCTTTCATGGTTCTTGATTGTTTATTATGTATGTGTGTGTTTAATACTTGAAATGGATTTGTGAGTGAGTGTGATGGGGTGTTCGGCGAGCTTATATGGGAGAGGGAAAGAGTGTGCAGAGTTGTGTGTGTGTTAGTAGAGTGAGAGGTGGACCAATGATATTCATCCAACACATGGGTCTTCTAAAACTACAATGATTGAAAGAGGTGAGTTGGTGGAGGCTTAATGATTTGCAAATGGTTTTGAGAGAAACAATAGTTGGGATGGTTGTGGGTTGGGTTGGTTAATGGGTATTTAAACAATAATCTTAAGTTTTCGTTTTAACGTCTAACAAATTTTAGCTAATCAAAAGATGCCCGTTTCTAATAATTTTTGTCAGACTTTGAACGAAATTGGATTCTTGATAATACAATCCTAAGAAACTAATTTTTGGAAATTGTTGATGTTGGGTCCTTACCGGGTCGTCAACTGACACTTGGTCACTTATTTTGCAATTTTTGTGATTCGAGCCTTCTAAAAGTAAGTTTATACATTGTCTCGACTACTTTGATAAGTATTTTAATTTTTTGAGATCATTTAGCCTCATTAAGGATTTATTTACTTTTTGATTCGTTACCCGAGGTTATTCCACGCCAGGCTCGTTACGTGGCGATTTTTGCACTTTTTGTTGACTTTGAAACGTCTATATCATTAATAAAGAAGATTTTTCTCATAATGATGAAATTTTATTGCTAATCGAGATTATATTAGTGAAAATTTTTTCTTTGTTAGCTTAGAAACGAGAATACAATTACAATAAAAGGTTATACTATATAACAACTAAAATTTCTAACTTAATCCTCAAGAAATTTCTTAAATAGGCCTAATTAAAAGCCCAAACATCTTAACATATCCTAACAATCAGTCAATCACTCATTTGAAGGTCTTGCAAATACTCCAGCGTGTCATTCAAGTACAAAGCAACCCTACACCTATAACTCTAGTATTTTTCATTAAACAAGTATTCTAAACATCCAGTTCTCATAAACACGCTAAGACTTTAAAAATCCATTCACATTCCCCTAGTTGTAGCAACCTCTCATCAAACACAAGAAAGGCGAGTTGATTGACGTTCCCCTAAGCTGCAACTCAGTCATGACATCACCTGTCAACAATCCATCCTTTGTCTCAACCAGCTTGCACAATCCATTGGATTCAAAAATACACCAATAACCATCATCACTCTTCTAATTCCGCAACCAATTTTAAGGAGAGAAATCACAGTCAAAATCTTTATCTTCAAAACCCAAAGATCTTTTGGAACTGTGTCGGAACAAACTTGTGGCTCTAGGCTTCACGTTTGTAAAAATGAACCATCTGAACACTAGATTCAGTAGACCATACTTTGTCTTACTTTGAACATATATAATTGTCCACATCTATAACAATTAAAATAAATTGTTAAGCGATCAATTTGTTAACCTATTAAACCTATCCAATCAGGTAACAATATCTACGAGAGTAATTAATTAGAAACTTATCCGAGTCCGTTTATATTAAAGTCACAAAAAGAGAAATTTAGTATTAAAACTGTGACATCATTTAAGTGGTTGTTATTATTATTAGATTTTAACTTATGTACTCTACAAACATACTTCTTAATCTATAACTATTTTCAATCAACATTTGGAGTCTTAACATCTATTACACGTTATACCTCTTATGTACAAGCCCTTTGGGTATATATTTTAATTGAAGTAAACCTTTAAAGCTACCAATTATATAGCTAGCTGTGTTTGGTAAAACTAGCTGGTAGCTGGAAGCTGATGGCTGGTAGCTGGTAGTTTTTAAAATATTTTTAGGTGTTTGGCAGAGTAGCTGTATAGTTTTTAGCTGGTAGCTTTTTAAATACTGTATATTTTTTAGCTGGAAGTTGATGGCTGTTAGTTGTTAGTTGTAGTTTTTTAAATATTTTTAGGTGTTTGACAGAGTAGCAGAAGCTTTTAATAAAACTAGCTGAGTGCCCGCGTGGTGCGGCGGAATAGGCGCACAACCTAACATCAACCGCATAATCAGTGTCACTACATGATTTACCTGATGACAATGCATACATAACCCGAATGTAGACGTGTAATTCATGGAAAGAAACATTGCTGAAATATAGCTGAAATATACCGCATAATTAGCGTGTAACTGATGTCGAAAATCATGAAACATAACTGAAATATACAGTAATTTCAAATAGATAATTTTTTAAACAAACCTATTTTGATCTGAATTCTTTTCTGAATAGACAGGCATTGTTCTAATCTGAAACATGAACTGACCTGGCCCCTTTCGACTCAAAAGCGTATCGACACGAACCGAACTAATTTAACCCTATATGTATCTACTCGTTCTAAACCTAATTTGGTCTTACATATGACTCGAGCTCACCTGACTCGACTTGTTACCGATCCTAACCGATAATCACATAATATGTTAATTTTTTAAAGTTAAAGAAGTATAACAATATCATACTCAAATTAAAGAGAATAAAATGCTCGTTTTTATGATGTAATTTGTTTAAAAAATTACGAACGTGTGAAAAAGTTACGGCACCTAAAAAAGTCGTGGGGTAGTTAGTTTTGAATAAGGGTTAAATGTGTAACTATTATATAAATTGATAAAAGTTTAAGTACCAAACTTGTAAATTCAAATATAAAAGTTTGTAGTAGCTTCAAAAATAGAGCTTTTCTACCGACTTAAAAGTTTAAAGCTACCTTAACCAAACAAAGTTTTTTTTATTAAATATGAGTTTTTTCTTGAAAACTTGTAGCTAAAAGCTTCTTGCAAACATAATGTTTTTTTTTTCTTGATAAAATCCCGGCCCTTCAATTTTTTGTTAAGCATGGTTTAGCCACTCAGGTTGTGCCACAAAGATGACCAACTTAAAAGGATTATGAATGTAAGATCACAGTTGTTCGAATGGTTTACTAAGATCGGGTTAATCTAAGATTTTAAAAATGATTTCGAAGTTGAATAAGATTTGAGAAACCGATTCGATGAATCTTACTCAAATTTAAGCCTAGTCGAGTAAAAACGAACAATAAAATTTTACAATTAAAGATCACAAAAATAAAAAGAATATATATATATATATATATATATATATATATATATATATATATATATTCGTGTCGATTTGAATTTCTGGTTTCACGAGTCTAGTAAAAATTAGCACCCTAATATAAAAATAACTTTGTCTTAGGGGTGTTTGGGATACTTATTTTACTTCCTTATAACTTTTCATTAAGTTAATAAGTTACAAAATTGTAACTTATGGAATTTTTCCTTTCACAATATAAGCAATCTCAAACAACCTATTACTTCTCAAAAGTTAAAAGTTATAAGTTGGTGTAAATAATGTTCATCTCAGTACTTTGGTAAGTAACAGAGGTTGGGTAACAATTAAAAAAAACAGTTTAAGGTTTGTGCTTTCATTTTTGTAACGAGTTTGGCCATTTGGTTATAAATTAATTAAGACCAACTTTGGTTAAGTTTTCCGGTTAAAATTATTATATGCAACGGAACGTACTTACATGTTATGTTTTGTTACTCTCAGTCTCAGACATGCTACAAATCGGACGATGAAACATTTCATTATTTTAAGAACCCTTGAAATCTCACCACAAGAACACACGGACCCACAAAAAACGCAACTTCGTTAATCTTCAACTGCTTCCACAAACAAAACGAAGTCGTAACACACATTCCCATTACCATATATATATACTCCACTCCTTACCTCCTTGAATTCAACCATAAACATAAACAACCAACATGTCATACTACCCGAAAGGCCACCACTTCAACCCCAACGACGATGAAGACGTCGACGATTTCGACGAGCACGATCCAACCCCATACGGCGGCGGCTACGACATAGCTCTAACCTTCGGCCGCCCTCTTCCTCCATCCGATGAAATATGCTACAACCGCTCCTCTACCTCATCCGCCAGCTGCGGTTCAAGCCGCCCTAGTCATGGGCGTAGGCAGGAGCAAGGTTCGGAGTATGGGTCGGGCGGGTATGGTTCAGAGTATGGGTCTGGGCACCCACGTAGGAATGAAACGGATGAGTATGGATCGGGCTATGGTGGTGGGCGGAAAACATATGGGAATGATGACGACGACGATGGAAATAGGAGGCCTAGACGGAATGATGACGACGATGATGATAATAGGAGAAATATGTATAGACGAAATGATGATGATAATGATGGTGATGACCGGAGAGGTACTAGGTATGGTCGACAAAACAATGATGACGATGATAATGATCACAGGCCTAGGTATGGTAAGCGTAATGACGATGATGATGACAACGATGGTTATCGTGGTGGTCGAAGGAACTATGTGAGTTAGTTTCATAATCTCTTTTTAATATTCATATGTTTCACAATTTTACTATTATATATGATAGATCATTATCTTATTGGTGACAGGTAATAACAAAAAAAAGTTGTTAAAAATGTGAAATTGAGCACTTAATTCGAATATATGATCGCTCATGAACATTGCGTTAAATTTGCAGGGAGATGATGACGACGACGATGAAAGGAGGAGGAATCAGTATTAGCAACGCAAATGCTACGGTGATCGAGCATCAACATTTTCCTTAAATGAGTCGCTAATTACTAAATAACATCCTTAACATTGGTGCATTTGGATCATGAATGTTAAAGTTGGTCTTCATGTTCTACATTATTGCATGAAAAGTTGAAAACCATGCATCGCATGCATGCATGCATTCTTTGAAATTTAATGTTATTTGTTTGTTCAATAAATACTCAATTCTACATAGTGATGCATATATAGTGTTCTTTTTTAGTTAACAAAAGAGAGAGAAAACTATAAATTCTATAAGAAATAGTTGTACGTATGAACTTTGATCAGAACCTTCTTATGGCTTATAGCACCTTCTTCGCTTATGGAATGACTTTATGAACACCAAGAACTTGCTTATCAATTGCATGTATGAGTGATCTATCACATATTCAGATATTGTGCATGAAATGGTCAAAGAATGCTTGCTATTTATCAGCCAAACCATTATGGATATGCATCAGAGCATCCACATCAACAAACCTTCACAAACCGAAATATCAACGCACATCAATTTCCAAACTTTTTACAAAAACCCCAACTTTCTGCCACAACAACAAACCTTATTAGAATATTATTAAAACCACATATATATATATATATATATATATATATATATATATATATATATATATATATATATATATATATATATGTCCATGTAAGAGGGTAGAAAAATGGACCCACCACCCCTTGTTTGTTGCAAGTTTGCATAAACAAACTTTCATTTCAAACTTTACTCCAACAAGAATAAATTAAGTCCACACTTGTTTGCCTTTCTTAATACCTCAACCTTGGGCATGGCATCCCATTGTGGATGCTCTCAATACACGAATGACACGTTAGGGACTTGTGTCTCACAGTTGTCAGCTGACAAGGTTAGACGAACTATATGAAAATAGTAGATAAATTAGACAGTCCCTAGTGGTGGATACATAACTTGATTTGTCGGGTGGGCACAATTACGGGTCAATAAAAAATGGGTCTGGCAAAAAGAAATGACAACCAAATCATCAATGCAAAACAATATATAATAATTTAAAATACGTATTTATGTAAATAAGCAATTAACAGTTTAGGTTTAAATTACGATCGGAGTAACTCAATAAAATTCAATCAAAACAATTTTGGCGAAATTTTGAATAATTAAATTATGGAAAAACCATTTTAAGCTGTTTAAGAGCATTTTTAACAAGGCTGTAAACGAGTCGAGTCAGAGTATGCTCGAGCTGGCTCGAGCTCGGCTCGTTTTCTTTATCGATCTGAAAAATCGAGCTCGAGCTTCTCGAGCCGGCCTCCATTAATTTTATTAGTTTTTATTTATTATTTTTTTTATTTTATATTTTACAAATTTTGATATATAAAAGACAAAAATTATAACTTTAACATACATACTATATAATATTTATAAACTAAAGAATTTAAAACTTTATACGTTTTATTTTAGTTATTGTTTTATAAAGTTTTATGTATCGAGTGACATAATATATGTATAACTTTAAATTTATTTATTTCTTGGTATGCTATTATTATATATAGATATTAAAATTTAGGGTTTAATCTAAATGAGCCAACAAGCCAAGCTAACGAGTTGAGCCAAGACCGAGCCACGAGCCGAGCTGACACTACTAGAAAAGAGTAATGTTTCCTACTAAAATATCCAACAACACATTTCTTACGAACGTTATTTCCAACACGTTTCCAGCAAGTGGGTGATGTTTTGATGTGTTATGACTCAAGCTAGTAATCTAATTGACGCGAAGGTAAATTTTCGTTGCTAATAATTGCTAAGTTGTTGCTAGCGGATTGCTTAACTTGTCTCTTTAACCCTTAGTACTTGATTGGTTAATGGTTACGCGTTGTTTACTATATGCGTTGCATTGTATATTTTGTTATGGTTCACAGCTTTAGAGTTATACATTAATGATTCACTATTTAGTGATAAAAGAGTTCCAAATTTCCGGATTGCAAAATAAGTTGACTGGTTTCTGTTGTTCATACTCAGTTCTCCTTTACTTGGTCACCCTTTGATGCAAAATTGAGTCTTCTGTTTAGAGTTCGTTAGATATCGTGCAAAATTCACCCTTTGCTTTCCGTCTTACCGGTTTATCAAATGTGTTACTTTATGATATGTTTTAATGAATTTCTAACGTCAACTTGGTTCACCATTAGACATTTGGGTGGGGATCAGGGGGCTTTGATACCAAAAGTACGTTTTAAACAGTAATGATTTCTCCTTAGGGGCAACGCATCTATTTATGAATTAACCCACCAAGTATTCTCATCAATTTGCATTTGCTAATATGCATTCTTTGTCTAGGTTCTTTCTGTAGGCAATTTCCATTCACGAATATTGCCATAAAGTTTTTAGTTATTTCATCTATATTTTTGTTTTGTTTATTTTGTGGTTACGTTTGATAGGAATGTGCTTGGCCCTTTAAACTTTGTCAACTTTTGTATTTGGTGTAGTTTGACGGGTACTTTTAACACTTATTATATTACTGTTTTTTATGTAGAAACAAAAACATGGTTGCAAAGTCAGCCTGATGGAACTGTTCTTTGATTCCCATCTTACCAAAAAATGCAAAACAAGATTCAAGACAGGAGAGCTTGACATTAATGAGTAGAAAGGTTCGAGTTTTATACAGAACGATCAATAGAAATTCATTTAAACTATCTTTATTGTAACATCCCGGATTTTCAAAGATAATATTTAAATATATTATTTATTTATGTCTTAAAATTTTTTTTCGGAGTAATAGAAAAATTATAATATTAAATAGAGAAAGATTTCATTAAGTTGATGTGTGTAAAATAATTAATTAGTATTAAAGAAAGAAAGGATCATGGACTTAGAATAATCAAGATGAGATTATGGATGAGATGGGCTTAGGGTCATAACCAAGCCAAACGACAACCAACGAACACGAAAATGTATGTTCTTGATCCTTAAAGATTACGTTTTCATTAATTTTTAGCCTTGAAACTTGAACGGAAGGTAGATCGGGTCCAAACGAAAAGGAAAGTAACGAACTTGATGTTACAAATGAAAGAAACGAACCCAAAAATGGAAACGACTCGTTAAAAAGGAACCCTAAAATCTAGTCTTGAACGTTTAAGGGTTAAAGAACCAAACTATATGATTTCCCGAGTCGAGCCTTATTTGAAAATGACCACGAGAGCGCTTGCGGGATAGGATAATACTATATTAAAGATTTGTTGATAATAATAATAAGAAGAAGAAGAAGAAGAAGAAACGGGCAGTGGGTTGGGTCCGAAACCCATCAGCCAAAAGCATGAACACAAGGAAGTAAGGAACCATCAGTTATTCCAATTCACCCCTGATTCGCATACAATACACAGAACTGACCCCTTTAGAATCGCATACAATTATACAACCTGAACATCGCTCACAATCAAACATCGATTTCGAACTTAAGTCGATTACAATAGGAGATCGATTACAATTTAAACCCGCATACAATTCTATAACAAGAAACTCGATTACAGTGAGCCTAATTACAAATCGATTACATTGTAATCGAGTCCCACGAACTCGATTACAATAACCATAGGTCGATTACATTGAAATTCGATTACAATTAAAATCGATTACAACCTGAATTCGATTACACCGAACTCGAACACAGTGAACTCGCTTACAATCTGGTTCGATTACAATACTTAGAAGAATACAACAAGACTCGCATACAACCTGAAACTCGCATACAATAACCCTATTGCCTTGACTTCGCATGCAATTAGACTCGATTACAGGGCCTGTTATTCGAATACAATGTTATCATCGCATACACTATATTCGATTACATAAAGAATCGATCACAAGGTGGATTCGATTGCATGATAACTCGATTACAATAGTGGTACTTGACATCAATGCCCGATTGATCAGATATTAGTTCGATTTCAATCCAGATTGCATACATTAGATCGATTACAAGAGAGTTGACTTTATAATCAGTCTATTATCATCATCGATTACTTGTAATCGATTCAGGGGATTCACTTGGGGAGGCTGAGATATGAACAAAAAGTATAGAAAGAAGATGAAGGAAGGCTGATGATATTGTTAACGAGGAGTTGGGCCTGTGTTATCAAAACCCGGCCCAAGGACTCGCCCAAGCCCAAATTACAAACCCAATTCCTAGTCAAGCCCAGTTACAAACCCAACTTCTAACCAGGCCCGAATATAAACCTGAGTCCCGTTACACTCCATACACTCGAACACTTAGAACATATAACTCGATTACAACAGAGATAGATAACTCATTTGCAATGCCTTGGATTATTTATAATGTAATTAACAAATAATAAAGACCCGATCACGTTAAGACTCGAATATATAAGTACCCATGAGTTAGATATGTGTGTATAAATATACGCATACGCATACCCATGCCATCATACGTCAAAAGAATAATCTAGGGTGTTAAGCTAAATCATTAAAGAAAGAAAATTGGAATATTAAATAATTAAAAGTCGTATACCTTGGATTTATATAAAATAATCTAAGTAAATGTAATCTGGACGAACCATTAGATTACACTAGACTTAGCCATTATGGCTAAAGATAATATAGGATGAGTTTTAATACGTGTGATTTATAAACAGTTAGCAGAGCACAATTAAAGAAGGGAGTTACGATAAACGGAGAAAGAAACAGGATCCAGGTGAGTTTCTAGCCCCATTCCTTGTTATGTTTTCGGGGCTGTGTGCATACTTGATGTGATTAGTTAATACACTTACCTTAAGTGGTAAGTGTATGCTATATATGATATATATGAATGATTGCTTGTCGATATGTGAACGATTTTCGGATATTGCACGTACCGCCAGGTGGTAGTTTAAAGATATGATTGCTATATATAAGATGTATGAATGATGTATATATGTTATGTGATATAAATAAATGACTGATAGTACGTGAACGATCTTCGGATATTGCACGTACTGCCAGAAGATGGACCGATGACATGATTGTGTATAAGATGGATGAATGATGTGAGTACGTATGAAACTTACAAATATACATATTATAAGGTATGGCATAATGTTAGGATGGAGGGTGACCGGACCCTAATAAATCCCGAGGATGGAGGGTGACCGGACCCTAATAATATCCGAGGACGGAGGGTGACCGGACCCTAACAAATCCCGAGGATGGAGGGTGACCGGACCCTAATAATATCCGAGGACGGAGGGTGACCGGACCCTAATAATATCCGAGGATGGAAGGTGACCGGACCATAATAATATCCGAGGATGGAGGGTGACCGGACCTTAATAATATCCGAGGATAGATAGGATAGTAAGTATATAGTATGAAAATAATAAAGTATGAAAGTATGTATGAAGTTATGTATTGATAGTAAATCAGTATAGTAGTTATGATATGTGTATGAATGGTATGTTGCTTGATTAACTAGAACTAACTTAGCGTAGCTGACTTTTCGTATGCAAGTAGGTGAGTAGGTTGAAGCAGCTCGCTTGAGGGGAACACGTGGCATTGGATAAGAGGCTGGCATCGAAAGACTCAAGACGTATTATGTTTTAATTACCTAGTTTTTGAAAGACAAGTTATGGTTTGTTATGAAATGTTTTATGAAAGTTTTTATATTCCACGAATGTTTTTATTAACTCTGATGATTAGAACTATGTTAATGAGTAAATCTAACGTCCAAATGTGAGGCACCAGTAATGGGGCCTTACAAGTTGGTATCAGAGCCAAGTTCGAGAGATTTAAACATCCTACATGCTTAGACTCGAACAGAGAATGTGATTTAAGTAAGAAGATGCCAGTCGAAGAATGCCATGTGTCACTCAAGCAAGCCCAGTAAAGGTAAAGTGTATGGTTAAATAATAAAGGTTAATTTTATCTTGATTAATATGGATAGGCTTTCTTGCTTGTTTGACTATTTAACTGTTTAAGATTAGAATCAGCACAAATAGACTCATAAAAGGAAGTGTATAGGACACGAAAAGTAACGTGATCAGCTAATCACAACTGGCCACTGTTATTACCTGTTAGCCTTACTATCCTTGTACTAAATAGTTCCTTGAGTGATGACGCTTGTGTTTTCCCTTTTAGAATACGATGGCCGGAACGGGAGAAAATAGGGGAGATGGAGGAATTGTGAAAGATGGGGGTCGCACTGGATGACGTGGCCAGGCGTGGTCGGGCCCAACAACCTTCGGTTGAGACTGCTTCCAACACCGGAGATGAAGGAAGCGCAGCTGGAGGAAACCTGAACAACAATGAAGGGGTTCAACTGGATCCCGCAATTCAAGCAGCTATTGTTCAAGTTGTAGCCACTCCTGTGAAGAATATGACTCTTGGAGGGTCTGCTGGAAGTGGTGAAAGAACTGCCGAAGGGGTGGGTGGTGATGGTAGGAGAGATGAGGAAGAAGAGAGGGAGGCCTCGAGTAGGGTTAAGTCTGTGAAAGCCGGTGACAGGAAAATAGGATGAGGTGGGTGCAACTATAAGTCCTTCAAGGGATGCGACCCACCGAAGCTGACTGGTTTGGGAGACGCAATCGCAACTCTTCAGTGGATAACCGCCATGGATAAAATTATCCGCATTAGCGAGTGTCGTCCCGACCAAGCTGTGGGTTACGCTACTCAGTCGTTCGGTGAAGAAGCAATGTACTGGTGGAAATCGGTTGAGCAGAGGAAGAGTCTGGAAGAAATCAAGGCTATGAAGTGGGAGGATCTGAAAGAATTGGTTATGAAGAAATTTTGTGCTGACACCGAGGTTGAGAGGGCGGAGATGAAGTTCCTGAACTTGAAAGCTGGAATGATGACATATCGTAAGTATACCACCGAGTTCAATCGAATGTCTGGGTTGGTACCCGATATGGTCAACACTGAGGCTAAAAGAATCAAGTGCTATGTGAGGGGATTGCCACAAAAAGTCCGCATGCTAGTCAGGATGAGTAAACCTGCTACTTTTGACTCTGCTGTCCAACTCGCAGAGATGGTTTATGCAGACCTAGCTGCGGATGATGTTGTGGTGGAAGAAGAAAAGAAGGATAAGAAGTGGGTCGCTCCTGTTAAACGACCAGGTACTCAGTTATGGAATCCTAAGGACAAGAAGCGGGAGGTGTGGGAGAGGAAGACATGCAAGACGTGTAGGAAGGTGCATGGTGGTGAGTGCAGGTGGAGTACTGGTTCGGATGTGTGTCACAAATGTGGAAAAGCTCATGGTGGAGAGTGCAGGCTTGGGACGAATTCTTGTTACAAGTGTGGGAAGGTGGGGCACTATGCTAATGAATGTGACGCAAAACCCGCATGCTTCAAATGCGGTAAGACAGATCACATGGCAAGGGAGTGCAAGGGAACAGAGGGGGGAGGCGCGAAAGGGTAGGAGCATATGCCAAGGAAAACTGCAGAATGGAGTGCTCGATGAAAGAATAATTACTTACCTAATAGTCTTATTTCGTTTAAAGTATGATTGTCTAAGAACTTGTTTTTTGTTAAGGTTTAAAACTTATGCTTATTTATGACATGTAATATATTGAGTTTGGTTATGCATGATCATTTATGTTATAAATGTCATTTAGACAATAGTGTTAAATGATACAAAACAAAGCCCCGGGGAGGGATGAGACGAGACTTGAAACATCGAGGGCCTTATGGACAAGCTACCTCGAATAGCTAAAACACATGAACACCGCTCGGTGACTACAAGTCAGGAGTAAGAAGGATAACCAAGAATGCAAAGACGATCCAAGAGAGTACGTGAATACGGGAAGTGTTCCTTTTGCCAAGGATGAAACCTCTTTAAGGAGGGAAGACTTGTAACATCCCGGATTTTCAAAGAATAATATTTAAATATATTATTTATTTATGGCTTAAATTTTTTTTTCGGAGTAATAGAAAAATTATAATATTAAATAGAGAAAGATTTCTTTAAGTTGTCGTGTGTAAAATAATTAATTAGTATTAATGAAAGAAAGGATCATGTACTTAGAATAATCAAGATGAGATTATGGATGAGATGGGCTTAGGGTCCATGGGCCTTAAGGGATATAAATACCCCCTTAAACCATTCTAAAACCTAGCTCTCATTCCATCATTTCCATCTTAATCTCTACACACACACTCCAAACACACACACACACACACATACACACCTTCCTTACTATACATAAACGGCTAAGAGAGAAAGAAAGAGATCCGAGACCAAATCAAGCTAACTATTATTAGATCTTCTATATATAAGATAGATCCAAGATTTAAGATCATAACCAAGCCAAACGACAACCAACGAACACTAAAAGGTATGTTCTTGATCCTTAAAGATTACGTTTTCATTAATTTTTAGCCTTGAAACTTGAACGGAAGGTAGATCGGGTCCAAACGAAAAGGAAAGTAACGAACTTGATGTTACAAATGAAAGAAACGAAGCCAAAAATGGAAATGACTCGTAAAAAGGAACCCTAAAATCTAGTCTTGAACGTTTAAGGGTTAAAGATCCAAACTTTATGATTTCCCGAGTCGAGCCTTATTTGAAAATGACCACGAGAGCGCTTGCGGGATAGGATAATACTATATTAAAGATTTGTTGATGATGATAATAATAATAATAATAAGAAGAAGAAGAAGAAGAAACGGGCAGTGGGTTGGGTCCGAAACCCATCAGCCAAAAGCATGAACACAAGGAAGTAAGGAACCATCAGTTGTTCCAATTCACCCCTGATTCGCATACAATACACAGAACTGACCCCTTTAGAATCGCATACAATTATACAACCTGAACATCGCTCACAATCAAACATCGATTTCGAACTTAAGTCAATTACAATAGGAGATCGATTACAATTTAAACCCGCATACAATTCTATAACAAGAAACTCAATTACGGTGAGCCTAATTACAAATCGATTACCTTGTAATCAAGTCCCACGAACTCGATTACAATAACCATAGGTCGATTACATTGAAATTCGATTACAATTAAAATCGATTACAACTTGAATTCGATTACACCGAAATCGAACACAGTGAACTCGCTTACAATCTGGTTCGATTACAATACTTAGAAGAATACAACAAGACTCGCATACAACCTGAAACTCGCATACAATAACCCTATTGCCTTGACTTCGCATGCAATTAGACTCGATTACAGGGCCTGTTATTCGAATACAATGTTATCATCGCATACACTATATTCGATTACATAAAGAATCGATCACAAGGTGGATTCGATTGCATGATAACTCGATTACAATAGTGGTACTTGAAATCACTGCCCGATTGATTGGATATTAGTTCGATTTCAATCCAGATTGCATACATTAGATTGATTACAAGGGAGTTGACTTTATAATCAGTCTATTATCTTCATCGATTACTTGTAATCGATTCAGGGGATTCACTTGGAGAGGCTGAGATATGAACAAAAAGTATAGAAAGAAGATGAAGGACGGCTGATGATATTGTTAAGGAGGAGTTGGGCCTGTGTTATCAAAACCCGGCCCAAGGATATTGTTAAGGAGGAGTTGGTCCTGTGTTATCAAAACCCGGCCCAAGGACCCGCCCAAGCCCAAATTACAAACCCAATTCCTAGTCAAGCCCAGTTACAAACCCAACTTCTAACCAGGTCCGAATATAAACCTGAGTCCCATTACACTCCGTACACTCGAACACTTTGAACATATAACTCGATTACAACATAGATAGATAACTCGTTTACAATGCCTTGGGTTATTTATAATGTAATTAACAAATAATAAAGACCCGATCACGTTAAGACTCGAATATATAAGTACCCGTGAGTTAGATATGTGTGTATAAATATATGCATACGCATACCCACGCCATCATACGTCAAAAGAATAATCTAGGGTGTTAAGCTATAGCATTAAAGAAAGAAAATTGGAATATTAAATAATTAAAAGCCGTATACCTTGGATTTATATAAAATAATCTATGTAAATGTAATCTGGACGAACCATTAGATTACACTAGACTTAGCCATTCTGGCTAAAGATCATATAGGATGAGTTTTAATACGTGTGATTTATAAACAGTTAGCAGAGCACAATTAAAGAAGGGAATTATGATAAACGGAGAAAGAAACATGATCCAAGTGAGTTTCTAGCCCCATTCCTTGTTATGTTTTCGGGGCTGTGTGCATACTCGATGTGATTAGTTAATACACTTAACTTAATTGGTAAGTGTATGCTATATATGATATATATGAATGATTGCTTGTCGATATGTGAACGATTTTCGGATATTGCACGTACCGCCAGATGGTAGTTTTAAGATATGATTGCTATATATAAGATGTATGAATGATGTATGTATGTTATGTGATATAAATAAATGACTGATAGTACGTGAACGATCTTCGGATATTGCAGTACTGCCAGAAGATGGACCGATGACATGATTGTGTATAAGATGGATGAATGATGTGAGTACGTATGAAACTTACAAATATACATATTAGTAGGTATGGCATAATGTTTGGATGGAGGGTGACCGGACCCTCATAATATCCGAGGATGGAGGGTGACCGGACCCTAATAATATCCGAGGATAGATAGGATAGTAAGTATATAGTATGAAAATAATAAAGTATGAAAGTATGTATGAAGTTATGTATTGATAGTAAATCAGTATAGTAGTTATGATATGTGTATGAATGGTATGTTGCTTGATTAACTAGAACTCACTTAGCGTAGCTGAATTTTAGTATGCACGCAGGTGAGTAGGTTGAAACAGCTCGCTTGAGGGGAACACGTGGCATTGGATAAGAGGCTGACATCAAAAGACTCAAGACGTATTATGTTTTAATTACCTAGTTTTTGAAAGACAAGTTATGGTTTGTTATGAAATGTTTTATGAAAGTTTTTATATTCCGCGTATGTTCTTATTAACTCTGATGATTAGAACTATGTTAATGAGTAAATCTAACGTCTAAATGTGAGGCACAGGTAACGGGGCCTTACATTTATTGTTCACATATAATTATTGTATCAACTTTTAGTTCCTTAACGATTATAGTGTTTTGATGAATTGTACGCAAAGTACATGAGGAGAATGTACAACTAGCTCTGACTACGCTCAACATCCAGCGGGTGATCCTGTTGCGTGGGCATAGGTATACGCTCTAAGATGAATTAGGCAGGGGCAGACTTACCTTATGCGGAGCCGTAGCCTCCGCTATGGCTCAAATTTTTACGGGTAGTGTAAAAAAAAAATTTGGTCGATTTTCGTGTTTCGTTACGGCTGGAAAAAAATAACGTTCCGGCTAAGATTTAAGCCAAACTAATATATGTTTTAATACCAATCAAAAGATAATGCAAAAGGTATTATATCATATTTTAAGACTCTTGAATTTGTGTTTTATATACACTTGTTGGACGGAATTTTAGGCCTCACAAATGCTTTATGAAAACATCTTAAAAAAAAGAGTCAAGATTTGTTGGAAGCGTCTAAGTTGATAAGCGGGACAAATCGAGCATTGAATAATCTAAGACAAACCGGATTTGACAAGATGTTGGCAAAAGTTACATCTTTTTGTGAAAAGAACAAGATTAAGATGTTACATATGGAGGAAAGTTATGGTAATCAAAGAAACCGGAAGTATGTTATTAATAATCGACATCATTTTGAGGTTAAAGTTTTTAATACGGTTTTGGATATGCAAATTCAAGAACTTGGAAATAGATTTAGTGAGGTCTCAACTACTTTGTTAGAAAATATGTCGGGTTTAAATCCTTGTGATTCGTTTTCCAAGTTTGACATATCTAAGATAGTGGCTTTTTCAGAGATGTATCCGAATGATTTTAGTAACAAAGAAAGAGGGTGCATTCCGGGTGATCTTACGACCTTTTATTTCACTTTAAAGGAAGATGATAAATTTGCAAAACTTGGTGGAATGGGTGATCTTGCTCGTGTAATGGTGGAAACCGGAAAACACACAACTTTTCCTTTGGTTTATCGGATATTGAAGCTAGCATTGGTTTTACTGGTTGCAACTGCAACCGTTGAAAGATGTTTCTCTAAAATGAAGCTTATCAAGATGGATTTGCGCAATCGAATAGGTAATGAGTATTTGAACAATGCTTTAGTTTGTGCGGTCGAAAAAGAAACGTTTGATAAAGTAAATGAAGAAGATATAATGGCTCGGTTTCAAGCTATCAAAAACCGAAGAGGAGATATTTATAGCCCAACCTAGATCCGCCACTGTTGGTTCGTTAACCCGGTTAGTTTAAATTTATTTTTTGTCGTGTTCTTTATATTTGTTTCGTTAACATTGTATTAAATATGAGGAAAAAAAATTTGAGCGCTCCGGCTCGGTTTCAAGTCTAGATCCGCCACTGAAGTAGGAGCAGGATATTTGGGACAAGATATTCGGATCCCCATTTTGTGGTGACTTGTAAACCATTTATATCTTGTGGGTCTAGATCATATTTTGATACTCGAAGGTCGCAAGAAGAGGTGATGTTATCAATATCGTTTATTATTAATATTATTAGTGGGGTATAAATATTAGTATATATGTTTGAAATTGTGCATATATACATATAATTAAGTTATGATGTCATCCGGTCTAATTATCCGACCGATTGACCTTAACTAATGAATTGTTAAAACGAGCGATTTGATGCCTTATTCGGTTCAGAAAACATTGGGTGTGATTATTAATCACATATATATTTTTTATTAATCATTATATATTTTTCAACAAATTTTTAGGTACAAGTAATTCGAGCTCAAATGAAAGAACAATTGGATAATGAATGGGAGGCAAGAGAACTTGGAACAACGAATGAAAGAAATGAAAAATGAGCAAATGGAAGATGAAGAAAGGATACAAAGATTAAGACTAGTGCAATATTGTAAACCTTTTAAATTAAGTTTTTGTATATGTAGTTGATTTGTAAAACATGGTTTGAATTATACGGAACTATTTCTCCATTTTTAGCATAAAAGATCTACAAATTTGTTTTTCTTTTGGAATTTACTTTTAAAATGTGTAAAATTTTAAAATGTGTAAAATATAAAAATTTAAAATAACATTTGATTCATTGAAAATGTATACGAATGGGGTGTTTGGGATTGCTTCTTAAAATTGTTTTTTTCTTTTTGGAGTGACATGCTTTTAGGTGCTTTTGGAGGGGCATTTTAGACATTTTGCCTCTCCAAAAAACAAAAAACAATTTTAAGAAGCAATCCCAAACACCCCCGAAATTAAAAAATATATAATTAAATGCGTTTGAAATGTGTAGGAAAATAACAACACAAATTATTAAATGTGTTGGAAATGCGTAGGTAAATAACACCATAAATATAATTAGATTGCGTAAGGAAATATATTAACGTGAGTATGAAATGCGTAAGAAAGTGAAAACAAAGTATTTATAATTTGTGTTGGAAATGCGTTGGAAACTTCCAACGACATTTTTTTGTAGGTAATGCGTTGGAAAGTGTGTTAGAAATGCGTAGAAAAATATTTCCCACGAGGCTTTTTCCCACAAACCTGTTTTTGTTGAAAATGTGTTGGAAATGATGATTTCCTACGCATTTCCAACGAAAATTGATGTAGGAAGACAAACAACTTTCTAGCAGTGTGACCCTGGCTCAAGCTTGGCTCGTTTAGAAGTCAAGTCGAGCTCATTTAGAATTGAACCTTTTCAGCCGATCTTATTTCGAGCGAGCCGCGAGCTTTTTGAACAGCCCTAATTCTTAGTTCATCTTCTACATTTTTATAAGAGCATTTTGTAAATAATAGGATATGGTTGTTAGAGCATTCTCAACAACTCCTCTATAATTATGCTGAAGAGTTCTCTAAATTTTTTAGAGGGTTTTAAGTGGTTGTGAGTGAAAGATGGAGAAATTTAAAACGAGGTAAATTTGGAGAAAAACTATTCATTAGTTATTTATTTTTAATATATTTAAAAATGATTGTGAGTTGAGAAGAGAGAAAAAAATAATGATAATTATGTAAAAAGATATTATTTAATTGTATATGAGAGAGAAAATATAATGTTTTTTAGTGTAAAAAAATATTATTTAATAGTTGTGAATGGAATAGAGAGAAAAATTAATGAGTTTTTTGTAAAATTGAAGAAAGTTTGTTTGTTCATATTTGTTTTTTTAATGTTTGTTGAAATTGGATGTGACTCGATGAGAGAATAAATGTATAAAAAATATTATTTAATTTAACATAGGTGAAAATTGTAGTGCTTTTATTGTAATTATGGGTACGGGGATGAGAAACAAGCTAAGAATGCTCTTAAACCCATTAAATCAAAACTTAAAAGAATAACACATACGGAGGGTTAAAATAATAAATAGCAAAGAGAATTTTAACATAATTGTTTTTGTACGCCGGGCATAGGCCTACCCTCATAACAAATTAGATCCGCCTCTCACAGTACCTCTAATTCTATTTTTATGGCTAAGATATCCATTAGATGGATTCGTCTCAAAAAGCGGATGCTGCAGTCCGTATAATCTGTTATCTTCAATGTGAAGTCAGCTCTTCAAACTATATATCAAATTCTTCAGATGGTTTGTCTAATGCGATTTTCTATCGTTACATATTAGACTCCGGACTTTGTATCTGGCATAACTATCAATAGGTCCTTCAACTTTTAAAGTCAGCAAAATTGGCTTGAATTTCCCAAGACGTTACGGTTTTAACATTTTGTTGGGCAGTTGGATTTTGCGAAAGTGATTGTTCCACAAAAGTTCTTTAAAGGGTGATCTATTTGTCAGAAACTAAAACTTAATTATTAATCACCAGAAAACCTCAAACATAGATTTTTTAACAGGATTAATATGAGAAGAATATATACCCCACCAAAACTAACTGACTACAAATGATCAGATAAAAGATGATCTGATATGATAATACCCTCAAGAATGAAGAAACAAAGATCAGAACTGTCGAAGCACGAAATGAATCTGACCTGATCCATGACGATGTTTCCACGGATTTTCGAGATGAACGAACCACGTCTTGATCTTCTTCTCCAGCTACTTGAGACCTGCAATGGTTTTTCGGGGGTGTGGAGGTGACTGCTAAGAAATCCTGAGGATCTCTTGTTTACAGACACAAAAAAGTGGTAGTGGCTCTTATTGAGCATGACCCCCTAATAAGGAGGTGGAGACCTCCTTATATAGAGAGCCTCATGGCCACCATCATGATACCCTAATGGGCCTAGCCCAGTTAGGGTTACCTCCACAAAACCCCCTCAGCCCAATAACATTGTATTAGTCCATGTAATAAAATAAGCCAAACATAATAGATTTAGGGTCGTAGAACCGGGTTTTAGTACCATACCCCTACAAGCCCCCCAAGTCCAGCGTTGCTCTTGGGCGCGCAAGCGTCTAGGTGGAGCGCTGGACTTTATAGGGTGTGAGGCGGTTTTTTCCCTTTTCTTTGGCCTTGTCTTTATTGTCTTTTGAGTTTTGGGAGGTTTTCTTCATGATTGTGACATGTTGTAATAAAAGCCTGCGCGCGAGGCGACTTACAAGCTATGAGAATAATAAAGCTTGCGCGCGAGGCGACTTACGAGCTATAGGAATAATATAGAGCTTGCGCGCGAGGCGTCTTACGAGCTATAAGAATAATTAAGCCTGCGCGCGAGGCGACTTACGGATCTATGAGAATAATGCAGCCTGCGCGCGTGGCGTCTTACGAGCCATAAGAATAATAAAAACCTGCGCGCGAGGCGTCTTACGAGCTATATGAATAATAAAAGCTTGCGCGCGAGGCGTCTTACGAGCTATAAGAATAATAACAGCTTACGCGCGAGGCGTCTTATGAGCTGCATGAATAATAAAAGCTTGCGCGCGAGGCGACTTACGAGCTATAATAATAATGAAGCTTGCGCGTGAGGCGACTTACGAGCAATAATAATAACAGCTTGCGCGCGAGGCGTCTTATGAGCTGTAATAATAATGAAGCTTGCGCGTGAGGCGACTTACGAGCTATAATAATAATAACAGCTTGCGCGCGAGGCGTCTTACGAGCTATAAGAATAATAACAGCTTGCGCGCGAGGCGTCTTATGAGCTGCATGAATAATAAAAGCTTGCGCGCGAGGCGACTTACGAGCTATAATATTAATGAAGCTTGCGCGTGAGGCGACTTACGAGCTATAACAATAATAACAGCTTGCGCGCGAGGCGTCTTATGAGCTGTATGAATAATAAAAGCTTGCGCGCGAGGCGACTTACGAGCTATAATATTAATGAAGCTTGTGCGTGAGGCGACTTACGAGCTATAACAATAATAACAGCTTGCGCGCGAGGCGTCTTATGAGCTGTATGAATAATAACAGCTTGCGCGCGAGGCGACTTATGAGCTATAATAATAATGAAGCTTGCGCGTGAGGCGACTTACGAGCAATAATAATAACAGCTTGCGCGCGAGGCGTCTTATGAGCTGTATGAATAATAAAAGCTTGCGCGCGAGGCGACTTACGAGCTATAATAATAACAGCTTGCGCGCGAGGCGTCTTATGAGCTGTAATAACAGTGGAGCTTGCGCGTGCGCGTAGACTGATGTGAGAGCATGTGATGCGTAAGCATATGTAATACGCGTGACCGTCTGTGATGCGTGAGCATACGTGGTGCATGAGCATGTGATATGCGACTGCGCTCAAGCATCATGGTGGTGTGCATGTGGAACGGAGCGGAGCCGCGTTCGGTCTTGTATTCGGCGCGAAGCCGTATGGGTTTATGAGGATTCCCAACCTTTAAGTATGGCGCGTAGCCATATGGGATATTATGAGGATTCCCAACCTTTAAGTATGGCGCGTAGCCATATAGGATATTATGAGGATTCCCAACCTTTAAGTATGGCGCGTAGCCATATGGGATATTATGAGGATTCCCAACCTTTAAGTTTGGCGCGTAGCCATATGGGATATTATGAGGATTCCCAACCTTTAAGTTTGGCGCGTAGCCATATGGGATATTATGAGGATTCCCAACCTTGAAGTTTGGCGCGTAGCCATATGGGATATTATGAGGATTCCAAACCTTTCAGTTTGGCGCGTAGCCATATGGGATATTATGAGGATTCCTAACCTTTAAGTTTGGCGCGTAGCCATATGGGATATTATGAGGATTCCCAACCTTTAAGTTTGGCGCGTGGCCTGATGCGCGCATGCACGGCGATAGAGTGGTGACTCGTGAATGCGCGTGCATGGCGGAGGTCTCTTGCGCAAAACCCAGATGGTGGTTTCCGTGGCGGCACATGCACGGCTGCGGAGTGAGAATCCGCGGGCGCGCGTACATGGCGGCGGAAGTCTGGTAATTTCTGGATCTTCAATTTTAGAGTCAGATCTGCAACTTTAGACCTAAAATCCAGGTCTATAATCTAGATCTAGATCTGTAAATCAGATCTAGATAGATCTGAAGCTCGGAGCAGATTTAAAACCATCACAGATCCGGAGACTTGATCAATCGAGTCCGGCAGTTTCTTTTCGCACAGATCTGGAAGCCTCTTTTAGATCTATGGATCTTTTCGAGCTTTAATAGAACAAGCCTTGAAGCCTTTTTCTGTAAACTTCCAGATCTGGGTTTTTCCTGGGAGAGATCTGACAGCCGAGATGAAGATCGAAGGGTAGTTCGTTGCCGTCCCACGGATGGCGCCAATGTCGAAGCACGAAATGAATCTGACCTGATCCATGACGATGTTTCCACGGATTTTCGAGATGAACGAACCACGTCTTGATCTTCTTCTCCAGCTGCTTGAGACCTGCAATGGTTTTTCGGGGGTGTGGAGGTGACTGCTAAGAAATCCTGATGATCTCTTGTTTACAGACACAAAAAAGTGGTGGTGGCTCTTATTGAGCATGACCCCCTAATAAGGAGGTGGAGACCTCCTTATATAGAGAGCCTCATGGCCACCATCATGATACCCTAATGGGCCTAGCCCAGTTAGGGTTACCTCCACAAAACCCCCTCAGCCCAATAACATTGTATTAGTCCATGTAATAAAATAAGCCAAACATAATAGATTTATGGTCGTAGAACCGGGTTTTAATACCATACCCCTACAAGAACTGAGATTAGATCTCAAATATATATATATATATATAGAGAGAGAGAGAGAGAGAGAGAGAGAGGAAACCAGACGTCTGATAGAAAAAAGTATCTCTAACCAAATAATATTCTTTCCTTCCTTTTAACCATCTGTGAAACAATCACAAGATGGGCTGGGCCAGACATAAACTTTGCACATAATAAGTTCCAAGCCCATAAGCAGCAGCCCATACGAAGTGTACCTCACAAACAGATATAACAAACATATAAGAAAACCAATTACACTTTCTATATTGAATTGGATATTAACTTTTTATTTTTAACACCCTCTCTCAATTCAATATTTAAAGCAATCAACCAAACTTAATTTATCACATATGAAAGAAAGTTGAGTTGGAAACAAACCTTTTGTAAACATGTCCGCCAATTGAATATTTGACTTGGTTTGCACAATCTTAATTGTTCCAGCAGCAATCCTTTCTCGTAAATAAAACAAATCAACTTCAAAGTTCTTAGTTCTATCATGAAATACCGGGTTTGCAGCAATGAATATTGCAGCGATATTATCACAATATAACTAAACTGGTAATGACACATCTACTTTCAACTCTTTCAACAATTTTACCAACCAAGTCATTTCACAAGAAGCATCACACATGGCCCGGTATTCAGCCTCGGCTGAAGACCTAGAAACCATAGGTTGATTTTTTACTTTTCCAAGTAACTAAGGAAGATCCCAACAAAACACAATAACTGGTCACAGATCTTCGACTAGCCAAACATTTAGCCCAGTTAGAATCTGAATAGGCTATCAAATTTAGCTTATCAGATTTTTTTTATCATTACACCCATTCCAGAAGATTTTTTCAAATATCTTAGCACCCTTAATGCAAGATCCAAATGAACATGTGTTGGACCATGCATATATTGACTAAGATGTTGAACTGAGTAAGAAATATCTAGACGAGTGTGAGATAAATAAATCAATTTTCCTATCAACTTTTGATACTTAGTAATATTTTGTAAAGGAGTTTTATCTTTTTTACTTAAAGAAGAAATCACATAATTTTGTTCTATTGGTGTATTAACTAGTTTACGACCAGTTAACCCAAATTCTTTTAACAACTCTAAGCAATATTTTCTTTGAGAAATGCAGTAACCCTCTTTTGTTTTTAAAACCTCAATTCCCAAAAAAATATTTTAATAAACCCAAATCTTTAATAAGAAACTTGGATATCAACAACCTCTTAACCCTTTCTATTTCAACCGCACTATTTCCAATTAATACTATATCATCTACATAAACCAATAAGATAACCATCACATTTTTTTCAGTTTTTATAAACAAAGAATAGTCACTATTACTTTGAACAAACCCTATGCTTAACAAAACACTAACAAGTTTAGCATTCCATATCCTAGGAGCCTGTTTTAGTCCATACAAGGACCTTTTTAGTTTATAAACTTTTGTTTCATCTTTAGAAAAAAACCCCTTAGGTAACGACATGTATACTTCCTCATACAAATCTCCATAGAGAAGAATTATTTATATCGAGTTGATATAATGGTCAATCAAACTGAACAACTAAGCAAATAACACATCTTACAATTATCATTTTAACTACAGGGGAGAAAGTTTCATCAAAATCAACACCTTCCTTTTGATTAAAACCTTTAGCTACTAATCTAGCCTTATATCTTTCTATTTCACATGTTGATTTATATTTAATTTTATACACCCATTTACACCCAATGGTTTTCCTACCACTAGGTGTGACATTTGTCAATTTTTATTCATATTCGTATTTATATTTGTATTCGTTAAACCGACCCGTTGTGTCGTTTCAATAAATTCGTTTTGTCGTTTATCATTTAACACTAATTACGATGTTTATAGTTATTGCTCGTTCATTGTCTATCTGTTTAGTTCAAGAAATGAATCTCCGAGCTATAAAAATCTATAAAATAATCAAAGCTTAAACCTATCGGGTATAAAATGTAAGAAATCTAAAGATATAAAGATATAACAAGTTTTAACTTAGTTAAGTATAATTGTAAAGTTCAAGGGTTAAACATTAATAAAGTAAAAACAGTTTATATATATATATATACATATATATTAGAAGTTAAGGGGTGTAAATTGTAAATTTGAATTTAAATTATAATAAAATAATAATATTAAACTCCCAGCCCCCAGCCCCTTCCCTCCCGTCGCTTTTCCGGTACATCGTCGGCGGCGACGCAGTAAAACTCCGTCGACATTAAAACCTCCCAAAACGCCCATTTTTAATCAATTTAAATGATATAAACTTGTTTATCCATCATCTTAAAGCTTAATTAAGTCTCATTATGTGTATTAACACACTACAACGTTTGGATTCAATCCTAAAACCGCCGGATAATAATTAGAAATTCATTAACTCGATTTAATCACCCAACGGACCAATTGAGGCTATAAATAGCACCCTAATCTCCTTCTAAATGTGCTACAAACATAATTTTACACTCACAAACTCGCGATATCATCAATTTGTTCTTATACAATCGGTTCCGGCCAACTCGTCGTTAACCCGCTTTCCGGCATCATTAGAGGTAATTGATAGGTGGGTTTTCATTGTTTTGACCCGTCTAACAAAACCCCTAACTCTATTTTAACAAACATGGTCTGGTTTGAGGGAATTGAAACCCTAGGGTTAGGATGAGGAAGATGAAGTTGGGTTGTTGTTGAAATTATTAGTTTCCATCTATTAACAATAATAATGGTTTGCACCAATGGTTATGTATGTGTTGTGTGGTCATGGAGACCCGGGTTTGAACCCGGGTCACGGCAAAACCATTTTATATTTTTTGAAAACCATATTTACTAGTTATAATGAATTCTATATATATTTATAAATTATACAAAATAAACAAAATCAGTTTTATAATTAAATAAAAGTTGTTTTAACTTCCGTTAGCATTTTTGCTCAAGTATCAACTTTTACAAACACAAACCGCTCGTTTGAAACTCGTTAAATAATTATAATATATATATATATATATATATAGTGTCGTTGTAACTTTATAAATCTAAATCAACAAACGCTTATACTAATAATCATACCGGTAACGACAAACTCCTTAAATATTATTAATCTTGTAAATAAGTATTATAATAATAAATTGATAAAACCCGTTAACTTAAATATTAATACACTTAAAAATGTGTAACAAAATACTTATAAATAAAAACGTATGAACTATAAAACCGACATTTTATTTTCATCAAATTAGTTAGTAATTCTCTTGTTCTTATTATTTCTAGCTCGTGAGATTCGATCGTTTGGTTTCATATAACGCGCTTTCGTTTCATTTTCAAGTTTGTCATACCAATTCAAAGGTGAGTTTCTCACACCCCTTTTTACCCTTTTTAACTATTTTGGGGGTAGCTTATATATCCTATCAACAATTCTATTTCGTTTATATAATTATTACAAACTACAATTCGTTACATGAACTTGTGTGCTTATTTGCTTACTTGCTCAAAGACTACTTGCTCATGGTTTCCTCAATAAGTATGATCATACGCCCCCCTATGCACTCAGGACGTCGATGTTATAAGTGGAATATGGACCCCCGATCCGAGTACATTTGGTTGTTACCAAATGGAAAAGACATTACTTGCGCTATTAATACACCAAGTTTCATGGAATTGTATGATTTTTATGTATTTGTATCAAACTTGTGTGAACTCACCAACTATTCAATTAGTTGAATTTATTTTATATATATGCTACAGGTACTTACATTAGAGGATGAAATGACGAAAGACACTAGAAGTTAGGTTATTTAAAGAATAAACAAGAAGACGTGTTTTGTTCCTTTTACTTTGTATTTGTTTACTTGATAAACTTGTGTACTTGGGATTTGAATGAATTAATGATATGGTGTCACATGTGTTTTGGGCAATCTCTACGTCACACCCGGGCATATTCCGCTAAAGCCGGGGTGTTACACTAGGTAAATCAACTAATTCCCATGTATTATTCCTATTCAAAGCACTCAATTCTTTATTCATAGAAACAGCCCAATTATTATAAGTTATAGCTTCCCTAAAATGTTTAGGTTCAACACTTTTATTTAAAACTGACACAAAACAAAAAATTTGTTTAGACAAGTTCAAGTAATTTAACACATTTTCTAAACCATACTTAATCTTACCTTCAACAATAAAGTCATTTAAATTTTTTGGTAAATTAGAACTCCTTGTAGATCTCCTCACAGTTATAGGATTAGAAGGGACATTAAGATGTGTGCCCTCAGTTGGATGTGTTTCATCATTTGAACAAGGAGGACTTACCTCACTAGTTGACCCCTTGGCGTTCGAAGGTTGATGATCACCAGCCCTACTTTCAACACCAAGGTTATTACTAGGTGGCTGGTCAACTGACCTATCATATGAAACACTACCTCCTTCATCATTGGGACTTTTATTAAAAACACCTTGGTTGTCATTATCACTATACAAATAAAAAATATTAAGATTGTTTAATGATTTATCAAAAACAAATTCAAAATCATGTAACAAAACACTATCTTTGAAAGGAAATATACTTTCATAGAATTTCACATCCCTAAAAAAATACTTCTTTTAACTCAATATCCCACAACTTATAACCTTTTTGTTGAAAGAATATCCTAAGAAAACACTTTTATTAGCACGACTATCAAACTTATTATTATTTTTAAAATGGTATAATAATAAAGACAACCAAAAGTTTTTAAATGTTTCAAGAAGGTTTTAAATCCTAATAACTGCTCATATGGAGACCTACCGTTCAAAACTGACGAGGGAGTCCTGTTTATCAAATAAGTAGCGGTTAAAATACACACAAACCAAAAACTTAGGGGAACTCCCTCTTCAAAAAGAAGTGCCCTAGCTACATTTAATAAGTGTCGATGTTTTCTTTCAACAATCCCATTCTGTTGGGGTGTATGAGTACAAGAAGTTTGATGTCGAATGCCATTGTTAATAAAAAATTCTTGTACCTGATGATTTACAAATTCTGTTCCATTATCATTATGAAATACTTTAACATTAGTATTGAACTGATTTTTTAACATGTTTATAAAAGTCTCAAGATTGTAAAAAACCTCAGTTTTATCTTTAATAGATACACCCAAACAGCCTTAGAGAAATCATCTACAACTGTCAAAAAATATCTAAACCCTTCTCTACTCTTAAGTCTATAAGGTTCCCAAACATCAAGATGAACCAACTCTCTAACTTGTAGTGATACATGGTCACTTAATGGAAATGGTTCACGGTGTTGGTTGGCCTTATGACACACATCACACAGTAAAGAGTCATTTGTTATCTTAACATTTAAATCATCCTTTAAAACAGATAACACTTGACTTGCAGGATGACCTAATCTAGAATGCCACAAATTAAACTGATCATAGCTAGTAAAACACACCTCCGCAAGATTAGAACTGCCACCGCATAGATATAACCCATCTATTTGACTACCAGTCACCAGACAACTAATTATCATTAAATGTCACAGACAACTAATTATCACTAGCAAGTTTGTAAACAAAGAGAAGATTCACATAATAGTCTAGAACAACAAACACATCAATCAAGGTGACTTCATCAGTTAATTTTAAACAACCAATTTTAGTTACAAAAGGATTAGAACCATTTGGATGTTTTACACTTATATTGAAATCAGACACATATATAGGATTAAATGTCATCACTCATGACCATGTGTTGGTTAGCTCCGGAATCTATAACCCATCCAGTTTTTGTAGATGGATTTTAGATACTATTAAGACAAAACACATTATTTTTCATTAAAGAAACACTGGAAAAACACATAGAGTTACATCCAACATTAGCACTTATTTGTCCATCTCCAAATTTTTCATTCAACAAACCTAACAACTTAGTTACTTGATCAGGAGTAAGAGAACAAGCAATAGAGTTAGAAGATGAACTAGCCTTAGTGGGATTAGAACTAGCAAACATTGGATTACCCTTAGGTCTAGAACCTTGAGGGTAACCTATAATGTCAAAACATCATTCCACGGTGTGACCAATCTTATTATAATGTGTGCATTTAAAATTAGGATAAGGTCCACGATAAGATTGATTAAACTTCTTTTTATGTTCAACAAACTGATTAGTTTTAGAGACAAAGCCAACATTTGAACTTTGAGCTTTAGAACTAGCACTTGAATTCCTATGTGATTCTTCCCTGGACACTATTGGAAAAGCAGTTTTAATAGAAGGCAGTGGTTCACGTGTCAACAAATTAGTTCTAACAGGTTGATAAAAATCATCTAGAACCATGAGAAATTGCATCAACTTTATTCGTGTGTTAAAATCACTAAAGCCTTTTGAGGCTTGACAAGAACATGAGGGCAACTGTATCATAGCATCTAACTGTTTCCATAAAGCATTCAGTTTATTATAATACTCAGAAACAGTGTCACCATTTTGTTTTAATGAGTTAATTTTTTGAAAACTAATGAAAATTACTGAACCGTCAATTTTTTCATAAGTCTCCCTTAGCTCTGTCCAAACCTCAGAGGCAAGTTGAGAATACACTTGCCCAACATACAACTCTTCACAAACAGAATTTAAAATCCAAGTCAACACAATAGAATTACACCTATCCCACTGACTCTTAAGAACCTCATCATCAGTAGGTCTTTCACAAATACCAGTAACAAATCCTAGTTTATTTTTCACTTGAAGTGCAAGTTTCATATTATTAGCCCACATAGAATAGTTTTCCGTACCTTTAAGTTTGAAATTAATAACAGTTAAGGTATTAGAATCACTGGCATGTAAGTATAGTGGATTGCTAACATCAAGGTATTAGAATCATTGGTTCGTTGTTGAAGACGTTGATTTCTTCCCTGGTGTAATTAGGGTTCTCAGCCTGAAAACCTAATTGTGTTCTTGGCTGATTATTGGTCAATATTTTCTTTGTCGGCCTAGTTTGTTGTTGAAGACGTTGATTTCACGGTTATTGAAGAAGGAGTTGTCTCGTTGTCACAAGTTTTTCTTATGATAGTTCGTAACCCTAAGTGAAGGTTACGGCTATCATATTACTGGAGCACTTGATTGGTGAGACCGTTCTTTAATTTTCTATTTAGTTTTTTTTAATGATTTTGCATTAGGCATATTTGTTGAATTGATGCCAGAAGATTGATGGCTGGTTTGTTTGTGCATTAGGCATTCTAGGAATACCTGTGCATCATTTGTGCGGTTTCTTTTGTGTGTTTGCGTAAGTCCCTTGGCTAATACTTGATCTGTCATCTTTCGCGTGGTTTAGAATACCTGGCTCTGGCCTTATTGACTTTTTTGTGCGTTTGCTTGTGTGACAGTCATATCAGTTGTGTTCTCTGTGGTTTTGTTTGATCTAATTGCTAAAATGGGTGATAAGACCGGTTCTAATGTTAATACGGAGGCTTTGATACCATGTCAGAAACTAAAACTTGTTTATTAATCACCAGAAAACCTCAACCATAAAATTCTTTTACAGGATTAATATGAGAATAATTAATACATCACCAAAACTAACTGACTACAAATGATCATATCATCTTTGTGATGATCTGATATGATAATACCCTCAAGAATGAAGAAACAAAGATCAGAACCCTAACTGAGATTAGATCTCATATATATATATATATATATATATATATATATATATATATATATATATAGAGAGAGAGAGAGAGAGAGAGAGAGAGAGAGAGAGAGGAAACCAGACGTTTGATAGAAAAAGTATCTCTAACCACATAATATTCTTTCTTTCCTTTTAACCATCTGTGAAACAATCACAAGACGGGTCGGGCCAGACATAAACTTTGCACATAATAAGATCCAAGCCCATAAGCAGCAGCCCATACGAAGTGTACCTCATAAACAGATATAACAAACATATAAGAAAACCAATTACACTTTATATACTGAATTGGATATTAACTTTTTATTTTTAACACTATTTGATTACTCGGATATAATTATATGATAGGAGATGATATTTTGTTAAGTAAATGATACCTGAATATCAATCTAATATACTTCTTTAAAATTTTTTTTAATATATATGGTTTGGATTTACAGTTAGACATAAAATACTTCTTAATTTCTTTTACAAAGTAAAATGATCTGAAGCTGTCCAATTGACACATTATCGACCGGTTAGCTAAACATATATTTACGTGGAAACTAATCCAAACTGATCTAGTTTAAAATCAAATCTATGAGTTTTAGCAACTAGTATATCATGTTATTTTACTTAAAAAATAGCCAACTAATATAATGGGATTAATAAAATATACTTCTTTTTTTGTTTATATGTGTAGTTCTTACGTTAGTTAGCAGGGGTATGTGCGGTATGGCTGGTTCTAAACTAAAACCGAACCAATAAATTTCGGTTTTTCAGTTTTTCAAAATCCCTTAGTTTCGTTTTTTTGGTTTATGGTTTTCGGTTTTTGGGTTTAAGTTGATTTTTATAAGTTTTGCTAACCGGACTAATAATCTCCAAGCCAAAGAAATTTGAACCATAATATTTTGAAATCGGGCATACTACTTTTTAAAACAATTTAATATTTAATAGAATACTATGCATTTTGGTCTAAAATATTAATAACTAATAAAATACTTACAATTAAAATGATTTAATCTAATCAAAATCAATGTTAAAAATAAAACAAATATCCAAGTTTATAAACCTAAACAATTCAATGAAAAAGTAATTCATTAAATTGGTTTTTCGATTCGGTTTTTCACAAACATAAAACCAAACCAAAACTGATATTTCGATTTTTCCTATAAATCAAACCAAATTTTTGGTTTACTTTTGTTGGTTTTTTCGATCTCATACACACCACCATAGTTAGGACTAAAACTAAAAGTGTTGTTTAGACTTTTTTTTTATATAAATAAAACGTAATTATCATCTTATTTCTTTTATATAATTTTAACACGTCCTTTTGATATAATTCGTTACAAATTCATACTTTTGTTTCCCTTTTAAAATTATAATTCCTGCGTAATTCTTTTAAATCGGTTTTACGACAATACGACTTATTAGTGATGCTAATTTACTTATTCAAATATTTTTAAATTGCAATTCAGGAAGTAATTATCTTAAGAGACTAACCTCAAATTTGCCTCAACTTTTATAATCAAATACATATCAAAATGAAGTTAAATCATATGAAGTAATTAAAGATCCAAACTATAGCTAATTACAAACCCAACGTAAACAAAACTTTTTTTCTTGGTTAAAGTAACTAGTAAAACCAATTATTGAAAGGGTCATCTGGACCATGATCGACACCACTTGGTTGAACCAATGGCTCACCTAGGCTCAATATTGGTTCCACGACTGCAAAATTAGCATCTAGAACAGAAATTTCAGCTTGAGCTTTTGCTAGTTGGCTTTGCGCTATTTGGATTTGTCGTTGCAATGTTGAAATTATTCCAACACAACCGTATACAGGATCTTGTATTCTACATTTGGCTTCATAATACAACGAATCTACTGCATCGGCTCGTTGATGCACCGGCACATTCTACATAAAACCACTCGTCAATGTTAAAACTATAAGTTATTTAAAAACTATCAAAACAAATATTTGAAAAAAGATTATTATCAAGACTTACCTCAAGCATCTTGCCAATGTTGCTGGCACCATAGAATCTATGAACACATGCAAACTTTTGAGGGTTATCATGAGGAAAATAAGGTGCAAAATTGCAATCCGGGGGACATCTTCGTCTAAAATACTTGCAAACCGCGCATCGAGTGGAAGTCATCTTATCTAGCTTGTGAAATCTATACATGATCTTGTCAAAAAATATTGCTAGCTATCAAGATCTTGTAAAAATCCAATGGAAGATTTGGTTTTTTTATATTGAAATTTTGTATTCAAATTGAAAGATAACGGCTAGTATATTAATTTTTGGTTGTAAAATGGAAAGTTGCAAAACTCAATTTAGCAAGAAAACAATGAGATTGACTAAATAAGTTTGTAACGGTTGAATTAGTTTTCATCTAGATGTGCAATATTTTAGCCCACACTCGTTGAAATAAAAAAATATCACATCCGACTTCGCTTCTCAAAATTAAAATCCCACTCATTCCGCTAACAAACTTTACTTAATTGCTTAATTTACTAATGAGTGACCATAGTGAGAAGAACATAATGGTTGTTGCTGGCAATACGTTTTTAATGTTGCTTGAATTCGATCATATTGTATGTATGAAATTGTTTTGTCAATTAATGTTGGACAACCTCCTTCCATTTGTCGTTCCGTTTGACCGGGCTAGGTAGCGGGTTATAAAACATGTTATCTCCTTTAAGCGACGGATCATGTTATCTCCTTTAAGCGACGGATCGCATTGGATCTTACTCTCAAAACATGCATTCATCAACCATATATCATCCTATCATAGGGCTTTACTTGATTTTTTATTTTATTTTGCAGAATAATCTAGAGTTTGTAAGTTAATACATATTACTATGATTCTATGAATGACATTGCAGTTTGAGTCACGTTAGTTTTTCATTTAACAATGTTCTCCATCACTTTAAAATGACCCCCTTAAACTTTGTCTTATTGTGATTAATTTTGTTTTTAACAATTCATGATTTAAGTTATTTGTTAGCATCTGCACTGAATCACTACTATTATGTTTTTGTGCGGATCTTAGGTGGACTAAAAAAGTCATGTTCCCAGCAGATGATCGACTTGAACAGCAAGAATGGAGTAAATCAATCATGCCGTTCTTTACCCTCCATTAGTGGAAATATTTTTAATTATTTGGATTCTTAATTTAGTGATGTAAGTGAGACTTTTAAGAAATCAAAGTTAGCTTAAGTAGGTATATGCTTTTTGCACAAGCACATTAAAAATTACGATAGCTCATATTTTGTTGACGACAATAAATCAATAAGATGTTTTCATTTAAATGGTCAATTATTTTATAATTATTAGGGACTCTAAAGAGGTTGCTAAAGCTTTAGATATTATTAGGTCGGAGGGTCCCCGCCTGGGTCTTGAACTTAATATTAAAAAAACCGTAGTATTTTGGCCGTCGTGTAATGGGGTTAAGGTGTAGGAGGGGGTGTTTCCCAGTGAGATTGGAAGACCGGTGCTAAGTGTGAAACTCCTCGGGGGAGCCGTTAGCCGGGATGCCGGGTTCATCAGTGAACTTGCTATGAAAAGGGCTTTGCGAGCTGTGGAGTTGATGAGCTATCTCCCGCATTTGCGGGACCCTCAATGCGAGCTCCTTTTGCTCCGCTCATGTATGGGAGTTGGAAAGTTGTTGTTCGGTCTCAGAACATGCCAACCTATGTATGTAGGGGAAGCAGTTACTGTGTTTGACAATGGCCTTCGGGGGGCGATTGAGGAGATCGTGGTTTGTGGTGGTGCTTTCTTTGGAGATTTTCAATGGAGGTTGGCATCACTTCCGACTCGTTTTGGAGGTTTGGGTTTATGTTCAACTTCAAACGTTCCTACTTATGCTTTTGTGGCCACGAGGGCGCAATCTTGGGAATTGCAAGACCACATTCTTTGAGGTTGTGGTATTGATGGGTGTGACTCCGATTATGGGAGTGCGATAGATCGGTTGCACACTTCACTTCCCGATTTTGATATTAGCGGTTTCTCTAATAAAGACACCGCCCCCTAAAGCCCAACATGCTTTGGCGAGTGCCGTTTATAGTGGAATCATCAAGAGTTTGGAAATGAAGTTTGATTTATCCCCTCGTCAGAAAGCGGTGTTTGAGTGTCTTCGGCTCCTCGGGTTCAAGATTTCTTAAGTGTTCTCCCTATTGAAGGATTGGGCCAACATATGTCGGCTTTGGAGTACCGGGCCATCCTGAAGTATCGGTTAATGATCCCTTTGTTTCCGGTTGATGAGCCGTTCTCGGTTTTCGGTAAGGTTTGTTTGGATTCTTTTGGTGAGCATGCGGTTCACTGCAAAGAGTTGCCTGGGTTTAAGTACATGCATGATTTGGTGAGGGATATTCTATGCGATGTTCTTAAACAAGCCGGTATTTCGGCTAAAAAGGAAGCCCCCGTAAACTTTCTTACGGATCCTCAAGAAGGAAGATCTACATTACGACCGGCCGATATTCTTGTTTTTTTGTGGGTAGGGGGGAAACACGCTTGTGTCGACCTCACAGGAGTGTCCCCTCTTGTTGGGATTAGGGACAATGGGTTTGTAGCAGGCCAGGCAGCATTGAAGGCACATCGGGCAAGGTTGCTAAACACGAGAGAGCTTGTTTGGAGAATCAACACGTCTTTATCCCCTTTGCCTTTGACACTTTTGGTTTCTTAGCTCCGGGTGCCGTGGACCTTTTAAATAGGGTTCATAAATTTGTGCATAGTAACGTATCGGCCCATAAGAATCGAAACTTTGTTTTTAGTAGGATTGGGTTTGCTATCCAATAGGAGGGTTGCAGCGCAGCTTGTTGCCCGCTTACCTGCCACTTCATTATAAATCGTTTGAATGTTTATATGATATTTTAGCATGTATTATTTAAAAAAAATGACTATTCATTTATTCATGAGTTGCTTACAAATCAGTTGATCAAGGTTTACAATTTAGATGCAAAACTTTAAAATGAAATGAAATGAATGCTTGAATTTTATGATCCTGAATAAATGAAAGAAACAAAATATCTTTACACTAATTGAAGTTAAGTTTAAAACTATCAAAATAAGAGAAAATTCTCAAAATAAGCGTTTATGAAAACGTTTTTCAGGTTTTAGGTGTCATTTGCAAGAAATTCCCAAAATAGGTATTAGAAACTAGTCATGACGAGTAGTTTATGATTACACACGAGTAGTTTGTAGAACCAGTTAAAACTTGCCATGTGCCCTTAAATTAACCGTAACGAGCAGATTCACTAGTCATTTACTAGTCACGACTAAATAAGTTTAATGCCTCGTAATCAACGTCCACGGGTAATTCATATGTCCTTTAGTCGCGGTGACTAGTTTACTTGATTTACATTCCCTACACGAGTAGTTTATTAGTAGTTAACTCGCAACAATCTACTCGTCGCAACTAAAAAACTTATGAATTACTCGTGGACGTTGATTACGAGGCATAAAACTTATTTAGTCGTGACGAGTAAATGGTTAGTAAATCTGCTTGTCATGGTTAGTTTAAAGACAAGTGTCAAGTTTTAACTGGTTATACAAACTACTCACCATGACTAGATTATAATACCTATTTTGGTAATTTCTTGCAAATGACACCTAAAACTTGAAAAACGATTTCATAAATGCTTATTTTGGGAATTTTCCCTCAAAATAAACACTCACACTACTTTCGATAAAACCGATCCCAGTACTGACTTTTGGAAATAGTATTTTTATATGTCATGAACATGCAAGGAATTATTTAGGGATTTGCAAATTATAAGTTTAACTTTTTTATATAAGTCATTCCAATTATAAGAAGTAATTCCACTACTAGAAAATGGTTGTTTTTGTTACAAACATTTTCTGTAATTTTTCCACAACTCAAATTTTCCTACAATTTTTTCACAATTTTTTGCCCATAATCAAATACAAAAAAAGTCTAAATATTTTACACAAGTTTCCTACAACATAGAGGCGAAAAAGGTCTTGTTGCAATTTTGACGAAAACATAAATTCATTTCCAACAAACTACCGACAATTTCTTTGTACATTTATTAGATACTAACCTTTGGCATAAAAAATCGACATACAAATAAAATAAAATACTTTTGTAGCAAATGGTCAGAACACTGGCCAATTGTGCCACAATATTGCTATAAATTTATAATTTAACATATTTTTAGCAAAATATGCAAAGTGTGCAACAGGTTTTAGGAAAATGTGTATTAATTATTGAATACTTAAAACTAATTATAATGAAACCATACTTTTATGGCAAAACGGTCGGAACACTGACAAATTTTTCCACAAAGTTGCTACCAATTTGTAATTTAACATTTTGGTGGCAAAATATGCAAAGTTGCTACAAGTTTCTGGCAAATGTGTGTTAGTTTTTGAATACTTAAAACTAATTATAATGAAACCATACTTATGTGGCAAAACGGTCGGAACACTGGCAAACTTTGCTACAAAGTTGCTACCAGTTTGTAATTTAACACTTTGGTGGCAAAATTGTGGCAAAATATGCAAAGTTTGCTGCAAGTTTCAGGAAAATCTGTGTTAGTTGTTGAATACTTAAAACTAATTATAATGAAACCATACTTTTGTGGCAAAATGGTCGGACTTTCACAAATTGTGCTACATATATGCTACAGATTTGTAAGACCATACTTTTGGGGCAAAACTATGGAAAAACTTGCATAGTTTGCTATAAGTTTTCAGCAACTGTGTATTGAATATAAAAACTAATAATAATGAAACCAGACTTTTGTGGCAACATTGTAGTAATTTTTGCTAAGCATGCTACAAGTTTATGACAACTCGGTGTTATTTATTGAATATAATATTAATAAGTAATAAAAGAACCCTTTTGTGGCTAATTTGTCGCAAATCTTGCAAATGTTGCTACAAGATTTCGACAACTTAAGAATCTTAAATGAGAATAAACATTTTTGTGGCAAAATTGTCACGAAGCTTGCAAACTTTGCTACGATTTTACTACAAAACTCTCATTTTTTAAAAATTTTGAAAACTAATAATTTATAAAAGCATAAATTTACGTAACCTCTATGTTTCTTGTTATTTGTTATTACAAATAAATTTAAAAGGGTAACAAATAAAGTTGTAAACGTTTGTTTTGTACGTTGTATCTATCATCAACACGTCCTGTAATGGAATCGTGTGTGTGTTTTATAGTATAATTTTTGTTATATTTGTTTGCCTTTTGCAACATTTGGATTCACAAGTTGTCTGACATCTAACCTTCATATGTTAAGCCTCGTTTTGTGGTCCATTAGCTAGTTGGAAGGACAAATCTTAAGTTGATTGACACATACAAGTGCATTTGGGTGTATATGTAGAGAGTATATCGGTCTGATCCCAACCTCAATTTACAGGCATACACTACATGGTGCCTTCACCTGAATAATCAACAGTAAACCAAATCATGGATGTGAGCAAATGGGCTAGAAAGGGCTTTTATACTCAAAACAACATGGTTAATGGTCATGACTTAAGCCCTTTCATGTAGTGACACAAAGCGATTAATATACACAAGAGGCAGTTTAGTAGACACGAGTTGTACTGCAGGAGGAACAACTAGTAATATGTACAAGCGGAATTATACTTCAATCCCGTTACGCGAGGACACGAAAACGATCAATAGGTGCAGGAGGCGGTCTAATAGACACAAGGTATGTCGCTACAGGCGGAGCTAGACTTTGAGCGAGAACATTTTGAGGAAGTGACCTAGGCGGGATTAGCTACCGACTAGAAGCTGTAATGACGGGTGGTCCATGGGACAACCCTTAATTGATTTAAAGCCGTAATAATCATGATTTGAATTTGTTTATTTTGTGGAATTAGATAACTACGGTATTATTGGTGAATTGTCGGCTCAAAGGAGGTTCCGGGGCTATTATAGAGTATACCGAGGCAACCGCATGAGCCAAAGACGCGCGAGTGGTCAAAAGAAGTGAAAACGAGAAGGCGCAGTGGAAGTCCATCGTGGCCCACGGTCCAGACCATGAACCACGGTCCAAATGTGCAAAGCGAATAGAAGCCACCGTACCGTGGTGGTGGCCGTGAAGATCACCGTGACCCACGGTGTGAACCGTGGGCCACGGTCCGGAGTCGTAACTGCCGTTTTTTCTACATATTTTATGAGTTTTTGGGCTGTCTTTTCATGATCCTTCATAAAAAACTACCTAGGGGCGAATTTTAGAGAGCAAGGACAAGACTTGGGTGACTTTAATCATTTGTTTGGGTTTATGATTCGTTCGATTAACCTAATTGATGTGATGATCAATCAAACGATGTGTGGCTAGTACTCTTTTTGTTCTCTCCCGAATTGCAAGGTTTTCTAATTGGATATTTGTTAGTCATTTTTTTTGATGAGATAGTATTGTGATCATATGATTATTGTGCTATGGTGATTGTGTGTTTGTTTTGTGATTGTTAGTATGGTATAATTCGTGTTCTTGACTATCCATTCTTGGTGCCATAGGCAATCGAGATTTAGTAGAAGAGAATTAGGGTTTGTAATACTAAACTGATTATTGAGTGACAACCTTGCGTTTTTGTAATCCAAGTACTTAGTCCTCGATTATCACATCCGAACGCATTTTCACGAATTATAATTGTGTAGTTCACCTCACAAGTAAAAATTAACTTTATCAACATTGAAACCTGAAATCGGGAGAGAGCATTATTTCTTGTATTGTTTAAAACTCGTTTATTGTTTTAGTTAATTTTGTTAATCAAAATCAAACAACCAACTATTTGAATTTACTTTTGCATTTAGTTTAAAATAGACAAATAACACAACTACTTGGTAACACTATTTCCACAAACTCCTTGTGTTCGATACCCGCTTATCGCTATCTAATAGTTGTAATCGGTTTATTTTTGAGTGAGTCTTCGACTTCACGTCAAATTTTGGCGCCGTTGCCGGGGAGTAGTGCGCAACGTGTGTTAGCTTTAGTAGTTTTTGTTTGTTATTTTCGGGTTTACGCTGGTTGTGTTAGTGTGCAGGTACCTACAGGTGTATGCATACTAGAAGTTCTAACAGGTCATCACCGCTAGTTATTGATCCCGAGATTGACAAAACACTTCGAAGAAACCGAGTCTTACTTAGGGAGAATAAGCTTCTTGGTTCTCCAACCGCATCAAACAACATGGATTCACCAGTTCCCACTTCGGGTTAAACAATCCCGACTACACCTCCACCAAATCCACCTCCACCGATTACTACTAATATACCTACAACATCAAGTGAACTCCAACCACCACCCACAACCGAACCCATAGCTGCTCAATACACCTACTCAACATCATCCACATTGCCACCTATTACCAATCTTTTTTCCTAACTTTGGTGCGTCATCATCATCTCAACAATATCAACAACCACCCTTTCAACAATCACAATCAAGCTACCAATACCAACCCCAACCTTTCATGCAACATCCAAGATCACAAGGTGATGGATATGGATATGGGTTTGACAGTGAGTTCGAGGGGTATGAAGTGGAAGGTTACTACACGGGAGGTGATGGAAGTCAAAGGGTAAATCCGGAAAATTTGGCCTATAGTCAATGGCAACATCCGGAATCGGTGCAAGAGTTTAATAGACAACCACCACCGGTTGTTCAACAACAACCACAACAACAACTGGTGATTGTCCAACAAAACGTGCAACCACCGATTCAACAACAAGCTCAACAACAACCACTGGTTGTTGTTCATCAACAGGTTCAACCGCCACCGATTGTTCAACAACCACAAGGGCAACCTCAAGATCTGCAATTTCAACAATAAATGCCCCAACCACAATTTCAACAACAAATTCCCCAACCACAGTTTCAGCAACAATTTGTGCAGCCAAGGCCCGTTTATAGACCAATGGGTCAACCAAGAGTACCAATAGGGGTACCAAGAAGGCACGCAAGGGAGATGGTTAGGGGGGATTGAAGCCCATTTCTGACCCATAATACTAATAATCCATCTCCGGTGGTTATTCCTCTCAATCATCAAGGGAGGGCATTTGAAGTAAGAACCAATTCCCTTCAAAGTCTTCCGAAGTATAAAGGTCTAGCAACGGAGGAATCATACTTCCACTTGGAAGCATATGACTCCATTTGCAACACAATTGGGGGTCAAGGTTTTACATCGGATGAGGTAAAGTTGGTTTTATTTTAGTTTTCGTTGGAAGACAAGACAAAGAGATGGTTTTACACTTTGCCTTCCGTGTCTATTTATACTTGGGCCGAGATGCAATAAAGATTTTTGGAAGAATTTTACACGGCTCAAAAGACCAATGATAGGAGAAGAAGTTTGAGAACCTTCCAACAACAAACGGGGGAAATGTTTCATGAAGCATTCGAGAGGTTTAACGTGATGATCAAGAATTGTCCTCATCATGGTATTGCTCTTTGGGAGTTATTGAATGTGTTTCATGAAGGGTTGAGTATGGAGGATGAATGGGATTTGCGGTCGATCACTAATGGTACATTTGGTACCAATTATGAACAATATGATTTGGCATATTTGGAACAAATGGCGGTTACTTCAAAGAGAAAAGCCCAAACCGGACGAAGAGCAAGATCGGCGGTTGGTAGACCGCAAGTGCAAGCCGTGGAAGAAGGAAATGTACAAACCACTAATCAAGTAATAGATGTTTGTATAAGCTGTAACGAGTTGGGTCATGCAATGGAGGTATGTACGGTAGGTCAAGCACCGGTGGAAGAGGTGAATGCACTTCAAGGGGGAGGTGGTAGAAATTACAACATGAACTCCAACACCTACCACCCTAGGTTAAGAAATCACCCGAAATTTCGTTATGGAAATTCGGCCACTCAATCTAACCCGAATTTTCAAGGAAGTCAAAGCAACGATGTCCCTCGCCAACAATATAATAACCAAGGTAATTATCATGGCGAGAATAATCAAGGATTTCAAGGTCAAGGGGGTGGCGGTCAAAGCGGGTCAACGGGTCAAAGTTCATTGAGTGGAAATGAGGTTATGGACATGTTGAAGTTGATGCAACAGGACATGCAACGAAGAAATCAACTTGATGAGGTTAGAATGCAAAAGGATGAAGTAAGAGATAAATCCATCCAATCGTTGACCACACAAATGGGTCAACTCTCAACTGAAGTATCCGAGTTGAAGAAGAATAAAGGTCAATTGTCAAGCGACACAAAGGTAAATCTTTCTCATAACTCTTCTCGTAATGTTCCTATTATTCAAATTAGTGTTTTAAGAAGTGGTAAAGAATATAAAAAAGATTTATCACCGGGTGTGGTTGATGGGGAAGTTGAGGATACTACAGGTAATGAAAGTGATGATGAAACAGTAACAAGTAAACCCACTAAACATGTCACTTTTGAAAAACCGTTACAAAATCCGGGTCAAACTTCCAATTTAAACAATAAAAATAAGGAAGTAGAACAAAAGGTGCTTCCATTTCCCTCGGCTTTACTTGACCCGGGTAAGAAAAACATCATTTCAAGAAGGGGTCCTCAAAAAGAAGAGATGTGGGAAGTTTTTAAACAAGTAAAGGTAAATTTACCTCTACTTGAGGCAATTAAGCAAGTACTCGCATATGAAAAATTTTTGAAAGAATTGTGCACTCAAAAGAGGCAACAAAAAGTGCCTCTACGAGTGGATTTAACTAAGCGGGTAAGTGCGGTTTTTAAATGAGATCTTCCTCCTAAGCTTCAAGATCCGGGAACGCCCTTAATTAACATTCAAGTAGGCGATTTTCAAATGTCTAAGGCGTTACTAGATCTTGGGGCTGGAGTAAGTATTTTTCCGGTGGGTTTATACGACCAATATGATTTTGGTCCTTTAAAACGAGTTGAGACAACGGTTGTGTTAGCCGATTTGTCTCATAAACTCCCCCGAGGAATTGTGCGGGACGTGATAGTAAAAGTTGAAGAATTTTACTATCCGGTTGACTTTTTAGTCTTAGACTACTCATTGGTGGATTCGACCCAACAACAAAATGTTATATTGGGTCGACCATTTTTAAACACCGCTCATACTATTATTGACTGTCGATCGGGCACAGTTGATATGGCGTTTGGAAATAGGAAAATGAGATTAAATGTGTTCACTAACGGATCTAATGCTTTATGTGGTGATGAGTGTTTCATGGCAGATATTGTTGACATGTGTGAACCGCATGATTATTAGGAAGATGCTTTGGAAACATGTGTTTGTGATTTTTCTGAACAGGTACATCTTTGTGCATTGAGGATGGAAGAGAAAGATCAAGATATGTTGGCGGTAAAAGAAGGACGACCACCATGGACTCATCAAATTGAAAGTCTGCCAACTGTGATCGATTCGGGTACAAAACCTTCATTGGAAAGCCCACCAAAATTGGAATTGAAGGATTTGCCAAGCCACTTGAAGTATGCGTTTTTGGGGGATAATGACGCATTACCGGTCATTATTGCATCTAATTTAGAAGAGGCCCAAGAACAAGAATTATTGAAGGTGTTGAAGGCGAATAAAGCGGCCATAGGTTGGACAATTTCCAATTTAAAAGGCATTAGTCCATCTATAGTTATGCACAAAATCATCACCAATGAGGAGGCAAAACCAACCCGAGAGACTCAAAGAAGGTTGAATCCCAATTTGAGAGAAGTTGTGAAGAAAGAGGTAATAAAGTGGTTGGATGCGGGAATCATCTATCCCATCTTGGATAGCGCATGGGTAAGTCCTACACAGGTGGTACCGAAAAAAGCAGGTATACAGGTAATTAAAGATGAAAGCGGTGAACAAATCGCCACCCGACCGGTCACCGGGTGGCGAGTTTGCATTGATTATCGTAAATTAAATGCCGCTACATCTAAAGACCATTTTCCATTACCTTTTATTGACCAAATTATTGAAAAATTATCGGGTCAAAAATATTACTGTTTTTTGGATGGGTACTCGAGTTATAATCAAATTGCTATCCACCCGAATAACCAACACAAGACCACCTTCACCTGTTCGTATGGCACTTTTTCTTTTCGGCTAATGCCATTCAGATTGTGTAATGCCCCGGCCACATTCCCACGGTGTATGATGATCATTTTTCCGGATATGGTTAGGGATTCACTCGAGGTATTTATGGATGACTTTTCCATTTTTGGTCCAACTTATGAAACTTGTCTCAATGAATTAGAAAAGGTTTTAAAAAGATGTGTTGAGACAAATTTGGTTCTAAGTTAGGAGAAAAGTCACTTCATGGTGCAAGAGGGTATCGTGTTAAGTCACGTGATTTAAGAAAGGGGAATGGAAGTGGATAAGGCAAAAGTCCGGGTGATATCATCTTTACCACCACCTAAAAACATTAAAGGGGTAAGGTCATTTTTGGGGCATGCGGGTTTTTATAAAAGATTTATTAAAGGCTTTAGTGTGATCACAAAACCTTTATGTAATTTATTGTTAAAAGATGCACCTTTTGATTTTACTAATGAATGTTTGCAAGCATTTGATGTTTTGAAGGAACAGTTGGTGAAAGCTCCCATTCTACAACCACAGGATTGGTCAAAGCCGTTTGAGATCATGTGTGATGCTAGTGATACTACTATCGGAGAGGTGTTGGGTCAACGAGTTGATAAAAAACCGGTGGTCATTTATTATGCAAGTAAAACATTATCCGAAGCGCAACTTAATTATACAACCACCGAAAAAGAATTGCTTGCGGTGGTGTATGCTTTGGATAAGTTTCGCTCGTATATTTGGGGAGTAAGGTGATTGTTTATTCGGACCATAGCGTGGTTTGATATTTTATGGAGAAGAAGGATGCAAAAGCATGGTTAATTCGATGGGTATTGCTTTTGCAAGAGTTTGATTTAGAGGTTTGGGATAAAAAGGGGTGTGAAAATGTAGTGGCAGATCACCTATGCCGAATTCCATTGGAGGGTGTCGATGACCCGATGGAGATAAACGAACGGTTTTCCGACGAACAATTGTTAGCCGTGTCAACCGCACCGTGGTATGCCCACTTTGTGAACTATTTAGCAACGGGGTCTATTCCAAGTCATTGGGTGAAGAAAAGAAGACAACGGTTCATGGCCCAAGTGAAACAATATATTTGGGATGAACCGGACTTGTTCAAGATTGGTTCGGATCAAATGATAAGGAGGTGTATTCCCGATTCTGAGTTACGGGAGATTTTGACTCATGCACATGCATCGGAGTGTGAAGGTCATTTTAGCGGTCAAAAGATGGGTTACCGGGTGCTCCATTGTGGGTTTTATTGGCCCACCATTTTTAAAGATGCAAGTGAGTATGCCCGGCATTGTTTGAATTGCCAAAAGTTGGGTAGTGTCTCGAAACATGATGAAATGCCATTGCAACCGATTTTGGTGTTAGAGATTTTCGATGTATGGGGAATTGACTTTATGGGCCCGTTTCCAAACTCGAATGGATTTTTATATATCTTGGTTACGGTTGATTATGTGTCCAAGTGGGTAGAAGCGGTAGCAACAAGAACCAATGCCCATTCGGTAGTTTGCAAATTTGTTCAATCCAACATCTTTGCTCGGTTTGGTATCCCGTGGGTGATTATTAGTGATGGTGGGTCACATTTCAAGAATTTCAACTTTGGAAAGCTTTTAAAGAGATATAATGTGAACCACCGAATTGCTACTCCTTATCATTCGCAAACTAGTGGACAAGTCGAAGTGTCCAATCGCCAAATTAAAGAAATTTTGATGAAGATGGTGCGGGTCGATAGGAAGGATTGGTCTTCTAAGTTAAATGATGCATTGTGGGCGTATCGGACCGCCTACAAAACTCCTATTGGCACAACTCCTTATCAGTTAGTTTATGGGAAAGGGTGTCATTTACTAATGGAGTTGGCACATAAGGCGTTTTGGGCGACCAAGAATGTCAACGCGGATTATAAGGAAGAGGGTGAATTGTGAAAGTTGAATTTGAATGAGATTGAGGAAATCCGGGATGAAGCGTATGAAAGTGCTTCCGCGTACAAAGACAAACTAAAGAAAATCTATGATGCAAAGTTGAGAAAACGGACTTTTGAAGTGGGTCAAAAGGTGTGGTTATATAATTCAAGACTAAAGTTATTTCCGGGTAAGTTAAGGAGCAAGTGGATGGGCCCATATGTCATCACAAAAGTGGGTCAGTTTGGTGATGTGGAGATAGAAGATGTTCAAGAGCAAACAAAACAAGTGGTGAACGGTCAAAGACTTAAACCTTACTTGGAAGGAAAGGACATCAATATGCTCGATGTGGACCGGGTGAGTTATTTGTTACACTCACCGGATGAGGAAACGAATTAAAAAGGCCAAGGTATGTTGTATATTTTAGTTTAGGTTAATTTAGTTTTTATTTAAAATTGGTTTTGAAAATTACCTTCCTTGTTTTGAAGTTTGTCCAAATCAAGGTGGGGAAGACCCTATGTTTTTCTTTACCGTGTTGGGGACAACTCGGGTTTTTCATGGGGGGTAGGGTAATTTTTAATTTTTATTTTTAATTGGGTAAATAAGTTTTAATTATTTTTGTTTTTCTTGGTTCCTTTTGTTTTTCACATAAAATTTTTTTTAACAGTTGTAACATCCTACTTTTGGTTATAATAATAAAATAAATTTCGTCTATTTAATAGTGGGTCGTTATCAGTTTAGATAAATAGAATATGAGTTGGGCTAGTGTTGGGTAAATGGATGTGGGTTATGGACTTGGGTTATGAAAGAAAGAAGGAAAGACCATGGGCTTAAGCCCATGATCCATAAATATATAAACCATAATCACCATTTAATTCCTCATTTTACACATATTTCATCCACCATTTAAAACACACACTTAAGCTCTCTCTCTCTAGTCTTCCTCCCTCTAGACGAAATCACCAAGGAAACCGATCTCGACCCAAGGTAATGGTAGTATAATATTGTATGAGCTCAAACCCGTTAGATTTAGTCACGAAACGAAGAGCCGACACCTTTAAACCGTTAAAGTCACGAGATCCGGGTGGAATCGGGTATTAACCGAGCAAAATATGAGCCTAGGGATCACCCTAGCTCAGATCTGGATCAAACGGGACGAAAAACGGTGAAAACCGTGCCGAAACACGTTTCTCCGGCCACCGCCGGTTTTCCGGCACGACGGCGCCGGAAAGGCGGCTTGGTATTTAAGGATGTAAGAGAATGTTTCTGACATTCTTTGACAAACCCTAACCCTAATTCGTTAACGGAGAGTTAACGAACTAGGGGTGATTCGTCAAGTAAATTCGCTAAGGAAAGCTTAACGAACTAGCCCTAGTTCGTATCCTGATTCGTTATAGAAAAGACAGTGAATTAACCTCATTTCGTTATGCTCATTCGTTAAAGGTAGATAACGAACTAGATGGTTCAATTCGTTACTGAGGGGTCATTCGCTATAGGGTTCAATTCGTCAAAGAACCAGTTCGCTATGGGGTCCAATTCGCTACATGGACCGGTTTGATTCGTTATAAAAGCAACGAATGGGTCATTCGTTATGAACCCGATAACGAACTAGAAGTCTGATAGAATGACAGAACTGTCCCTGTACTTAGAAAAGAATGATTTAATTACAAAGAAGCCCTTGGACTTTTAAGTAGTAAATTTATTTAACGATTCAAAATGCTAATGGAAAATGTGATATGACAGTTAATAGAAATAAGAATTTTCCAAGCTGACCTTGGACCCCAGCCAGGGGCTCTGCCCCTTGGACCTTGCTAGGGGCTGCCGCCCCTAGACCCCGCTGCCAGGGGCGCTGCCCCCGGACCCCCGTTCGTTGAGGGTTATAATTAGACTAGAAACGCGAGATGAGTAGTGATAGTTAATTAATGAATGTAATTATTATACAGTTAGCCGTGCCCAACTGAAGAAAGGAATAACTATTAATGGTGAACGTAACCGACTTCAGGTGAGTTTCTAGCCCCTTTCCTTGTTATGTTTTTGGGGATGTGTGCATACTCTATGTGATTAGTTATTACACTTACCTTAAGTGGTGAGTGTATGCCTTATATGATTATGTATAAATGATTGCTTGTCGGTACGTGAACGATCTTCGGATATTGCATGTACCGTCGGGTGATAGTTGAAGATATGAATGATATGTATATAAGGTATGAATGATTACTTGTCGGTACATGAACGATCTTCGGATATTGCACGTACTGTCAAGGTATAATGTTATGTATAATGTACGAATGATATGTATGAATGTTATGAATGAATGTAAGAGATAGACAGTTACAGAGGAAAGGGACTGAGCCCTAATAATACTCAAGGTAGACAGGGACCGGACCCTAATAACATTCGAGGCAGAAAAGGGACCGAGCCCTTTATAAATCTCGAGGCAGAAAGGGACTGAGCCCTAATAATACTCAAGGCAGAAAAAGGGACCGGACCCTAATAAAATCGAGGTAGAATATAATAAGGTAAAGTATAATTTAGAATAGAGTATGAAGGTATGTATGTATATTATGAACGAGTTACGGAAGTATAAAGTACGTATGGAAGTACGTAGTTATGAATGTATTGAATGTTGTATGATTAAACAGAACTCACTCAGCGTAGCTGACTTTTAGTATGCACGCAGGCTAATCAACTGAGGCAGTTGGCTTGAGGAAAACACATGGCAGGATCCGAAGAGGCTGGCATCTGGAGATTTGTCGTGATGTTTGAAATACTATGTTTTCTGTTTTTTTTTTGAAAGACACGTTATGGATGTTTGTAATGAATGGTTGACATTTATATTATTCCGCGAAAGTTTTAATTAACTCTGATATTTAGAACCGCGTTTATGAGTAAATCCAACGTTAAAGTGAGGCACTGGTAACGGGGCCTTACAACAGTTAACCGTGGACCACGGTCCAGACCGTGACCCACGGTCGGTTCCACGATGGGAAGATGCACCACGGTACAGTGCCCTCTGTTTGTTTTTGCACAACTCAACCGTGACCCACGGTGTGGACCATGGGCCACGGTCCACTTCGAACCAACAAACAGAACTGATGAAACCGTGACCCACGGTTGGACCGTGGGCCACGGTCCGGCGGCGACAGATGAGAGGGACCGGGTTTGGTGTTTGATAAACAATAAAAATCAGATTTTTAACCCATTATACACCACACAAATCACCAACTTTCATTATTTATTTAAATTTACATCTTCATCTTCCTCAAAACCCCTCTTTACAAACCCTAACTCTCAACTTCAAGCATCCATAACTTCCTCATATCTCCACCAAATCAACCGATTTTTGGGTCTAAATTGACTAGAATTTCACAAGGATTTCAATTATATCATTGCATTTGAAAGAATCCTTTATTTTGTTGGTCGATTTTGGACAAACAAGTCCGAAAATTTGTGGGTTTTGGTTAACTTTAAAGCTTTCTTCATCTACATCTCTTAGAACACCAAGGTATGGAATTTATTGTTATTATTGATGGTATATTGCAATGAGGTTGTAAGTTTGTCATGATTGTTTCTATGAACCCACTTGCTTGTTTGAGTAATGAGTATAATGATTATATGGTATGGTTGTGGATAGTAGATAATTGTTACAAAAATATGTTTGTTATATTGACTGGTTGGAAATTATATGTTGAAGCAAATGTTGAAAATTTTGGTCAATTGATTAACAAGTGATTATCCACAACCATAGTAACAAGCAAGTGTGGGGAGGTGTATGTTGACTAAACTTGGTTGTTTGCTTGGTTGTTTGTTGTGTGTAGATGGGTAAAACTTCAGATAAAGGAAAGTCAAAGGCATCTACTTCTAGCAGTCGAGCAGCCCAATTAAAGAGGCAAAGAATGCAGAAAGAGCAAGCAAATGTGCAACTACAAACGGTAAAACCCACTTGGAGAGGTGGGGGATTGTCAAAGTACGCGTTGGAATGGCAACCAGAGTTGTTCATTGATAAGATGGCCACCTTGCATAAACGAATTGAAGGATATATGTGTGAGAAGGAGGTAAACGATCCCGGTTTTGAGGCTTTTAGGATAGTTGACAAATTTGAAGCTTTGGGTTGGGAGCAGCCCTTAAGTGTTACGATGAGGAAGTTAACACGTTGTATGATAGAGAAATTGAAGAATGGGTGTCCACATTGAGATGTCCTCCCTACAAGAAGGGACACGATATGAAATTAATTGGAACAGTGGGTGGACAGGATGTCTTGATGTCCTTTGACACATTCAATCAAATCGCTTTATTTGACAGTAAACCAAGCAACTCATATATTTACCCTTCTGTCAAAGAATTGTTTGAATGTCCTGACAAGCACCCCCAATGGTACAACATGTTAACAAAGGTGGTTAGACCAAGAGAAGGTTTTAGTGATCAGATTAGGAGAAAAGATCTGAAGATTGAGGAGAAGTTGTTGATATCCATTTGCTTATATAATGTGGTGCCTCGCCGGGGGGACATTTCGGTAGTGAGGAACAGTGATATTCTAGTTTTGTACGCTTTGATGTGTGGAAAGCCTCTCATTTCTTTCCGATATTAAGTAATGCACAACATTTGGAACAGTTGAGAAAGTAACAAGCGGAAGTTAATTCCGCATTGTCGACTGATTACAGCATTGCTGAAGAATCATGGTGGGATAACTGACGAGTCGGTGGGAATAACCAAGGTATTTAAGGAGTTTAAGTTGTCGGATTTTCCGGGTTGGAATTACACACGAACCGATAGGCATCACGTGCTTGTGAGTGATAAGGTGAGATGGAGTGTAGTAAGAGAGGATGTTGTAGTGGAGGAGGATGAAGAGAGAGAACAGGTGGAAGAGTTAGGTGAGCCCGATTACGTAGTAGTTCCCAACACGGGGGGTTGGGATTATTCGGAAGGTTATAATTCTTATGGTAACAATTGGGCCCATGAGGGGTCTATGAATGAGGTGGTGGAGAGGCACAGGCCCTCCATATATGAGAATTGGTCGGATGAGTCACGCGCTTTATTCGATCATCAGACTTTTAAGAGGGCCTATGCTGAACGGGCCGAAAAAGAGAGGCACAACTGGTTGGAGATGTGGAACCATACCAACGCTTATGGGCGGGAACATGAGATGAACATGAGGTACTTGGATGATCGTAATCGGAGGATGCATGATCAGTGGCATGCAGGTGAACCGATCATGTCGGATCCACAAATGGTAGATTACACAACTCTACCCCCGTATGACTTTTCGGTACGATATCCCGAACCACCACTTCATCACTCCATGTGGATCAACCCAATGCAATCAATGGCACCACCACCACCACAAGAAGAAGAAAGCAGCGGCGGCGATGGGGCGTTTAACTTCAGCCAGTTCTCAGAGTTTATGACGTCTATCTTTGGGTCGGCCCACCCGCCTTAAAACTGATCGAGCCGCATGATGCCAGGTGAACACTGTTCTGTATATTACTGTATAGTTGTATTTTGTTTTGTGTCTTTATGTGTTTTTGGGTGGATGGGTGGTGGACAAAATACTTTTGATAAGTATTAAGGGTTGTGTTGAAAAGAAGGATGTGTTTTTGAAGTAGTTTGTTTTATTTTTCTCAAAACCATACATTGGAGACAATGTATCCCAAGTGTGGGGATGAGGAAATTTTCGTTTGTTTTGAAAAAATTTCGTTAAAAAAATCAAGGAACAAAAATTAAAAAAAAATCAGAAAAAAACAAAAATTTAAAAAAATGTTTTAATGAAACCGGAAAGCGGTAAGATGGCGGGGTGAAGTTTTGGGTCCCTTTTCATGGTCACAATTCCTTAAATAACATGTGCCTAGTTGTTTTAAAAAAAGGAGATTATGTAGTTTTCTAACCAATGTTAGCATGCTTTCGGTGTAATAACTTGCATAACATGTTCGTTTACACTTGAAAATTGAGAAAGTATTGGTTGGTGAGACGGTTAATATTCTCCGATAGAACTTTTACAATTAGTGCATTTCGAGATCTTAGCTTGACATGAGTGCAAAAATGATGGAGGCACTTAGGTTAAGCCTCGTCTGGATGAGAGAGAATGTGGGATATGGGGGGTTGGGGCCTCATACATTATACATATGAGGATGGTTATGTGAGGGGCGGGGGGTTGGTTCCTTTAGAAAACCTTATTGGGCCTATTCTTATATTTGATCAACCCCGGTATTATTTTGCGAAACGATCCGACTTAATAGGATTCTATGTAATTATTTAAGTATTTATCAGTTAGAGATGTGAAGCATTATGTTTATCATGCTAGTATGTAATGTTCAAGTATTATATTAGTTTGAAAAAAAAATTGTATTAGAGTTGCAATGTTTATGTATGCATAGTTCAAAGTATTATTTATTGAGTGAAAAAAAAAGTTAGTGATGTTCATAGTTGTTTATTTTATTATTTACTTAGTTTGTTTGTAATAAGTCGGATCGGATCGCTTGAGCTACTTTCAATATTCCCTTCCATACCCTTAAACTTGGCCCCATTATAACCCGTTTAAGACCATTTTGATTTGTATTCATGTCAAATGCATTTACATAGGTGGAGATTTGATGATTGTACAAGCGTATGCGAGGAAAATTGATTAAATATGAAATGTATGGATGATCACCACGGAAAAGTTAAAGTGTAAATGCGTGTTATGTATAGGTAAAAGCCGAAAGCATGTTAGGTTTGTTTAGAAATTTTCGGTTTAAATGGAACATCAAGTGAACTAGTGTACCCGATAAAAAGAAGGGAATAGGGTATGACTTGGAACCTTAACTGAACTGGTTTTGTGGTAAGATTGGTGGATACAAGTTGAATGGAATAGAAAGTTTTTGTTTGAGATGTTGCTTGGGGGCAAGCAACGATTAAGTGTGGGAATGTGGTGGTCCATGGGACAACCCTTAATTGATTTAAAGCCATAATAATCTTGATTTGAATTTGTTTATTTTGTGGAATTAGATAACTACAGTATTATTGGTGAATTGTAGGCTCAAAGGAGGTTCCGGGGCTATTATGGAGTATACCGAGGCAACCGCATGAGCCGAAGATGCGCGAGTGGTCAAAAGAAGTGAAAACGAGAAGGCGCGGTGGAAGTCCACCGTGGCCCACGGTCCAGACCGTGAGCCACAGTCCAAATGTGCAAAGCGAACAGAAGCCACCGTACCGTGGCTGGTACGGTGGCCGTGGAGATCACCGTGACCCACGGTTCCACCGTGGGCCACGGTCCAGGATTTTCAGAAATCACCGTGACCCACGATGTGAACCGTGGGCTACGGTCCGGAGTCGCAACTGCCGTTTTTTCTACATATTTTATGAGTTTTTGGGCTGTCTTTTCATGATCCTTCATAAAAAACCACCTAGGGGCGAACTTTAAAGAGCAAGGACAAGACTTGGGTGACTTTAATCATTTGTTTGGGTTTATGATTCGTTCGATTAACCTAATTGATGTGATGATTAATCAAACGATGTGTGGCTAGTACTCTTTTTGTTCTCTCCCGAATTATAAGGTTTTCTAATTGAATATTTGTTAATCGTTTATGTTTTTGATGAGATAGTATTGTGATCATATGATTATTGTGCCATGGTGATTGTGTGTTTGTTTGGTAATTGTTAGTATGGTATAATTCGTGTTCTTGACTATCCATTCTTGGTGCCATAGGCAATCGAGATTTAGTAGAAGAGAATTAGGGTTTGCAATACTAAAATGATTATTGAGTGACAACCTTGCATTTTTGTAGTCCAAGTACTTAGTCCTCGATTATCACATCCAAACGCATTTTCACGAATTATAATTGTGTAGTTCACCTCACAAGTAAATATTAACTTTATCAACATTGGAAATCTGAAATCCGGAGAGAGCATTCTTTCTTGTATTGTTTAAAACTCGTTTATTGTTTTAGTTAATTTTGTTAATCAAAATCAAACAACCAACTATTTGAATTTACTTTTGCATTTAGTTTAAAATAGATAAATAACACAATTACTTGGTAACACTATTTCCACAAACTCCCTGTGTTCGATACCCGCTTATCACTATCTAATAGTTGTAATCGGTTTATTTTTGAGTGAGTCTTTGACTCACGTCACGTATAAAACATGAGTTAATGAGTAGTTGGGTTCCTTTATATGAACACATGTCATTATTTGCCACCATTAAGGACCATCCTCTTCATATTTTTACGAATTTTCATTGCAATAATCCTTTTTAATTCAACACACGGGACTCCATATTCATGTTGGCCCGTGTTTATTACCGTTTACAACCTACCTCCTTGGTTGGCCTCGAAAGAGCAATACGTACAGGTTCCTTTGATCATCCATGGCCCAAAGAATCCCAAACAAAATCTCAACATTTTTCTGCAGCCTTTAGTAGATGAGCTAAAACTATTGTGGGAGGATGGCATTGAAACTTACGATGCCTATCAAAACAACAATTTTCAGATGAAGGTTGTACTGCTGTGGACAATTAGTGACTTCCCTGTTTATGCGATGTTTTCCGGATGGAGTACACATGGTAAGTTAGCTTACCCATATGTCTCGGACCAATCGGGGTCATTCCGACTTTGATATGGAGGAAAACCGTGCTGGTTTGATTGCCATAGACAACATCTTCCCATTGGACATCGTTTCTTGAAAGATAAGATAAACTTTCCTAAAATCAAGACGGTTTTGGGTGAAAAGTGTATTCCAAGTCCATCCTAAGCAGAAATATGGCAGACTATAAAAGATTTTCCCATTGTTTACAATGGTAAACCCCATGATACTAATTTATATCGAAGTCCTCATTCATTCAAAATTACATATAATTGGGTAAAGAGAAGTATCTTTTAGGATCTTCCGTATTGGGGTAAGTTGTTGATCCGACATAACCTCGATCTAATGCACATAGAGAAGAATGTGTTCGAAAATTTGTTTTACACAATTATGGAAACCAACAAATCCAAAGACAATATTAAGGCAAGACAAGACATTGAGTGTTTTTGTAACCGACCCCGCTTAAACCCCGTCCGTGATAACAACGGGAAGATAACTAGAGTCAGGGGAGATTATAGTTTGCAAAAAGATGGCCTTAAAAAAGTTTGTGTTTGTTTGAAAAAACTTAAATTTCCTGATGGGTATGCGTCAAACATTGGAAATTGTGTAAACATAAAAAAACACTTTATTTAGTTTTAGAAGTCATGACTGTCACGTGTTTATGCAACGGTTTCTTCCAATTGCTATTAGAGGTTTTGTTTCAAAAGAGACGCTGTAACAGAGTTGTGCATGTTCTTTCGAGTCATATGCTCAAAGACGTTGCATGTAGATGTGTAACATCATGAAAGTTTCGGGTTCAAAACGACAAGTTTCCTAAATTAAAGGATCAAAACTGTCAAAATCCAAAGCTTAGAGTTTAAATTAAAAATTATGTTTTCCTGACCCATCGCGATACGCAATGGATCAGAAGAAGAGACCAATCGCGTATTGCGATGGGTTGTCTGGCACTGAGGGCACGTGGCGTGCCACGTGTCAACACGTGGCACAACCTCCACCACGTGTCACCACGTGGCAACACGTCCTCCACATGGTGCAACGCCTGCCACGTGGCAGGTCTAGTTGGTTACTGGCCGAGCCTACGTCGCGATACGCAACGGGCTTAGCCAAAGGGGCCATCACGTATCGCGATGGGCCTCCTGACTGTGCCTATAAATAGCAAGTTTGGGATCTTCATTCTCCACACCTCAAATCAGCTTTCAATTTTCTCTCTAAGATCCTATAATCTTATCATCAATCCACCTTGAAAAGCATGCCTCGATTCCTCGATTATCGTGTCGTTTCCTCGTAGTTTGTGCCACATTCCACCAACGTACCAACCAAGAAGGAGATTTCCATTCCCGACGTTATGGCGTTTAGTCTCGTAAAGTGTTCCGACGGGTGGTGAAGTATTGGTGTTCATCGATTTGCGTGCCAAGGGAAGAGTGACGAGAAAAAGAGTTGAGCAAGAAGATAAAGAAGGTGAAACGGTGTTGAGGCCCTGCTCGAGTATTTGGGGTTTATGTAAGCCTAGCGAAGGTAGACATAATGCCCGAATAAAATAATAATAAAATATTATAAAAAGCTTAAAACCCTAAGTTGAGGTTATACTCGATACCTCGATAAAATAAAAGAAAATATAACAAAGAAAAGTGAAAGAAAGAAATTATGAATATTATTATATATGTGTGAATATATATATATATATGTGTGTGTGTGTGTGTGTGTGTGTGTGTGATTCTTTGTTATAAAAATATTTGTAAGTAATAATAACTATTCTTAAATAATAAAGAAAATATAAGAATACGTTTCTTAGAAAAGAAGAAACGTAGGTTTTTATGAAAATAAACTAAAGTTTTATAATATTACTTTTTAACTAAAGGTTTTAAAATAAAAGAGATTTTGAACTAAAGGTTCATCGAGGTAAAGATTTTAAATAAGACTAAAGGTCTTAACCCGGATTGTATATCCGACTAACAAATGGTTATACTCATACTATAGATGCGAGATAGCAACGGGAAAGACCCTCGGACGGTGTTTGAAGCCGATCCAAATTGAAAAAGGTGAATACGCCCCAACTTTACAAACTTGTTTTCAAAGGAGTCAACGTGTTAATTGAAAAAGGTTTACATGAGACTAAGTGTCTCTAAAACATTTATAAACAAGGGTAAAAACACTGGCCTCAGGCTATCGTGTACGTTTGTCTGGATCCTTACATATGCGATGGGCATATCACACCCAGTCACAATTATGCTGCCTGCAGGGAGTATGACCTTGTGTATACGTATAGGCACTCAACTAGTCAAACGATGTGGTGTTTGCTGGGGGATCCGAGTGTAAACTTGATTTTATGAATTGTGTTGATTTAACTTGATTATTCCTAAGCCACGATGGGCCGAGACCTACGTAGTCTCGAGGGGTGAATAAGTAAAAGAAAATATTTTTTAGCGTAAGCATATTCACCAGTATTCGTTGCTGACATATTTTCTTAACATTTTGCAGGTGATCAAGGTTAGGGCTTGGAGTAACGAAGTGCTCAAGATATCCGATGGCTCGGATCTTTTTGTTTAACTTATTATAAAATGAATGGTGATTTTGTAAACTAAAAACAAGTAATATTTGAAACATTAAACGAGAACTTTTATATCCTGTCTTTTGTATTTGTAAATATTATATTTAAATCCACATGTTTATGAAAGACTTCCTCTATTACACCATGACTCCGATTTATTTACAAATATGGTACCAACATATAAGTCACACGCCTAGGCCGTGGTCTGGGGTGTGACAAGATGGCTTGCATAAAATGAAGTGCAATGTTGTTCTTACCTTATGCAAATTGGAGAAAATCTATCCTCCATGTTTCTTTGATTCCATGGAGCACCTGGTGATACATCTAGCTGGTGAAGCTCTTCTTGGTGGCCCAATGCAATATAGATGGATGTATCAATATGAGAGGTAATTACATTGTTTGTAAATAGAAACAAAATTTGGCTCTTCATTCTTAATACATTCACAATGACTTATAAATGTAGGAAGCTCGGCTTGATAAAAAGAAGAATTAGAAATAAATCAAGGGTGGAAGGCTGTATCACAAGGGAACACTTAGTGAATGAAGTCGCTACCTATTGGTCTTTATACTTTGACCCGATGATTGTGACACGCCATAATCGAGAGCCACGGAATTTTGCACCGCAACATCCCAACTCTTTGAGCGAAGGCTCTCAACTAAGAGTGTTTAACGTTCCCTCTAGACGATTATATCAAAAGGGTGGAATGCGAAGAGGCATGGGTATTGAAGAACTTAAAAAGACACACACTTATGTTCTTCTAAATTGTGTAGAAGTTTACCCTTACATCGACGAGTTTGACAGAATGGTGCCACAACTATATCCGGACAAGCCAGAATTGCTTCTCAGAGATTAAGACTTTGCTGAATGGTTTGAAATCCACGTAAGTAAAGCCACTTAAATCATAAGGATTGATGTTAGGTAACTATTAACCAACATGTTGTGTGTGCATTCTTCATTGTGGGTAGCGAGTGGCTTAACTGATGGAAGCACTCGACATTCGGAAATTTTAGCAACTAAACCATCAATTTATGCTCAATCTCACAATGGGTACTTTGTTAATGGTTATAAGTTCCACACACAACAATATGGCAAAGGACTTGTGACCTCAAATTGTGGCATGTGCGTGAGAGGGGAAACATATAATGCGGAAGTGTCTGACTACTATGGCTTATTGGATGAGGTTCTAGAGCTCCAATATGATTCCAACAAGCCACAAATTGTTGCAATATTCAAATGTACATGGTTTGATAACAAACATGGTATTATAGTTCATAAAAATAATCTGGTTGATGTCAAACACAAGTCCTGACTTCAAAGTGATGACAAGTTTATATTGGCATCATAGGCGGAAGTTTTTTACACATCATACCCCGCCGTGACACGTGATACAAAAGATTTTTTTGGTAGTTGTCAATACAAAATACCGACACATTTATGAAGTCACCACACCTGAAACTGAAACCGATGTCATGAATGATGGAAACACATAATCACAGAATTTTCTTCAAACTGATGAACGGTTTGAGCTACCGGAAGAAGTAACTAGGACCGAATACTTGGATCATAATACCATATATCAAATAGCCGATGAAGAAGAAGAATCAGAGAAGATGATACATTCTTTGAAGACGACAATGACAATGACAATGATGATGATCATATTGTTTATTTTAACCACTCTTCAGATGAAGACGAACATGATTTTCCGGAACATAAATTATTTGTTGTACTTATTATATTTTAGATTTATTATAAGGTATGTATATTGTAAGTTAATTTTTATGACATGCTTTATTGATTTTATATTATCTATCTGATCATTTAGGTTTTATTATATGCAGGTTGTATACATTATGATGGGTGGTAAAGATAACCCTAGTGGTTGTCGTGGCGTTGGTAGTGGTCTTCGGAGTGGGAAGACAAAGCAAGCTGGTCATGTTGGTAGTGGTCTTCGAGGTGGGAAGACAAAGCAATCTGGTCATGTTGGTAGTGGTATTAGCAGAGGTTCTAGTGTTAGTAGTGATCATGGTGTTGGTAGTGGTCCTAGCAGAGGTGTTGGTGTTGGTAGTGGTTGCGGTGCTGATAGTGATCTTAGCGAAGGTACTGGTCATGCTACTTTTGGGAGAGGAAGCTCTCAGAAGTCGGATGCAAAAGATGCTATTGGGAATACAACTTCTAATCAAACTACTGTATGGAGACATGGATCGTATGTGAAGATACGACCTCCATAGGACACGGTCGCGTAGTTACATTGTGTACTAGAGGCGGAGGTGGAAGTTATAGCATTGCAAGTGGCAATGATTCAATGGATGATTTAGATGGGTTGTTAGATACCACCACAGTGTTACATGATGCATCAAAAGAGATGCCTGATGATGATGATTTAGATTATGATGGCAGTGATGAAGATGATTTTGATAAAAATGGTGATGATGGCGGGAGTGGTAGTAAAGGTGGTGGCGATGATGGTACCGACATTGGTGACGATGGCGGAAACGGTGACGGTGATGATGCTGACGGAAGGGAACTGATAGTACGTCAAGGACAAACGTATTTTTATTTTAAATTGTTACGTTATGTTTCAATTCATGTTATGAGTATACTAATATGCTTATTACATTATTGTAGGTTCGAAAACAAAATTAACAGAAGTATAAAAGACATTTTAGATCAATGTCTTGATGGAGATTGGATCACGTTCAAAAAGGTCCCGACTATTAAAAAGAGAAGCATGTTTAAACGCTTTAAGGTAACCTATCGATTATTATTTGTGTATGGTATAAATCCATTTTGTGTGTATTGTAGACACATCGTATATATTACAACTTTGGTCTTTTATATTAGAATTAAATAACCTTATTTGTTTTAGTTATTGCATTTTTACCTCTTTTCAGACGAAATACCGATGGGATCCACGAACTGACTAGAATATATATGATGGATTTATTAACATGCTTAAGCGTCGATTCCGGGATAAAATGGAAATTTTGAGAAGAAAATCCAAGCAGAAACCTAGGGATGATGTGCATGAGATTCTGAATAGTAAAGGTAATTTTGATACAATGTGCAAATATGCACCTGATGACTCGTTGCCTCTTGGTAAATGGCAACACATGTGCAATGTAAAGGAGTTGATAAATTTTTGTTTTTTTAAATTTTATTTACTTATATATATGTACATATATATTTTTACTATTACAACAATGGAATACCGAACAACGGAAAAAAGTTCTGAAGCTGGGAGAGCCAACCGCAAGAATGACTTATGTCGTCATACAGGCGGGTCAATAGGAATTGATGAGCACCGTCTTCGCATGGTAAACTAATCATAATCAATGTTTAAAAATCGGTTCGAACCGGCCGATTGAACCTATTAAACCGGATTTTGTATAGGGCCTCGTATTTTGAGCCCGATATTTTTTTGGCCGGTTTACTATAACTTCTAACCGGCCGGTTTTCCAAAAATAATGTTTAAACCGTTAAACCGGTTTTAGCCCAAGAGACTTTGTACAATTTGCTGCCCATATTTAAGAAAAATAATTTTTTTTGAAGCTAGCTATTATAAATTTATAACTGAAATGAGTAAAAATGATTCCCATTCTTTCTTTCTGGTTTAGAATTTTGCATGTGTGATGTTTAATAATGGTTTATAACTATTTATTTTATTATTATAATAATTATGCATACCTGTTGAGATTTTGGATTATTTTCTTTTGCAAATTGGCACTTTTGAATTATGTAAGAAAACTTTGGATCAAAGTTGCCAAGTTCAAAGGTTAAAGGACCAAAAATGTCAAATTCTAAACTCCAGGGTTTTAAATGAAAATTCTGATTTTCATGACCCATCGCGATACGCGATTTATCGTGATTGATCATAAGGCAAACTCATCGCGTATCGCGATGGGTTATCTGACAGGCAAGACACGTGGCCGGCCACTGTCCACACGTGGCACAACATTCGCCACGTGGCATCACGTCTGCCACATGGCAAGCCTATATGGCTGGTCATCACTCTACGTCGCGTATCACGATGGCTCCCCAGAAAAGTCTCTATTAGCAAGCTCGGGTCTCTTATTTCTCACACCCAAAATTCACACATCTCTCTCTCTCTATAACATCCCTCTAACCCTCGTAAAACGTACCCTCGATTACCTCGTAAAACGTGCCCATAATCCAACGTTCATCAAAGTACGTTCCAACTACCGAAAACATTATAATCAAAGACCAAACCATCCAAGGCGTCCTGAAGACCCGCCTCGATAAGCGTGCCGACGTGTGGAAAGGTATTGGTGTGTTTCGATTCGCGTGCGAAGGAATAGGTGTCGAAGAAAGGGTTGACCAAGAAGTTAAAGAAAGCGAAGAGGCGTCGAAGTGCTGCTCAATTGTGTAGGGTTTCTATAAGCCAAAGAAGGTATGCGTAATGCCCGAATAAAATAATAATAAAATAATAAAAGGCTTAAAACCCTAAGTTAAAGATATACTCAATACCTCGATAAATAACAAAAGGAAATCATAACAAAGTAAAGAAAAGAAAGAAAAGTTATATAATATTATTCTTTGTTATAAATGTTATTTAACTTCAATATTATTATTCTTAGATAATAAGTAAAAGAAGAGTGTACGTTTCTTAAAGAAAAAGAAATGTAGGGTTTTTATGAAAAGTAAAACAAGTTAAACTAAAGGTTTTCAACTTGTAAAAGAAAAGAAAAGTAAATAATTTAAAAGTAAAGAGTTTTAACTTATAAAAGATAAATAAGAAAAGATACTTTTAAACTAACAGTTTAAAGTAAAGTAAAGTAAAGTAAAGAGGTTTTGAACTAAAGGTTCATAAAAAAATATAATCGAGGTAAAGATTATAAAAAGAGACTAAAGGTCTTAAGCCGGATTGAATATCCGACTAACAAAAAGTTATACTTGTACTACAGGTGCGAGATAACAAAAAAAGGGAAAGACCCTCGGACAGTGTATTGAAGTTGATCCAAAAGAAAAGGTGAATACGCCCCAACTTTATGAACTTGTTTAATTGAGTCAAAATTAAATGAAAAGAATTACTTGGGAGTACGGGTCTCTAAAACATTATAAACAAAAGTAATCTCTAGCCCTTAGGCTGTCGTGTACGTTTGTTTGGATCCTTACATATGTGGTAAAAAGTCGGTGGGAACACCGCACCACACTTGGTCATGACCTCTGCCACGATGGGCCGGACCTAAGTTACGTCCGAGTGAGACTAACCATATGTATATGTATGGTACCTAAGTAATGTCGAACGCTGTGGTGTTTGCTGGGGTGTCTTGTGAGTGACTTAAGTTTATAATTATGTTTGTTTTAAAAGCTTGATTATTCCTAAGCCACGATGGGCCGGACCTAAGTTATGTCTCTAGGGGTAATCAAGTAAAAGAAAATCTTTTAGCGTCAGCATACCCACCAGCATGTGTCGCTGACGTATTTTTAAACATTTTGTAGGTAATCAAGAATAGGAGCTTAGAGGCTCGAAGTGCATAAGATATCCGATGACTCGGATTCTTTTGTTAAACTTAAATTATAAATGGCGGTTTTGTAATTAAACAAGTAACCATAGTTAAACACTAAACAAGAACTTTAATATCTCGTCTTTTGTTAATGTAAATATTATATTCAAATACACATAAAATATAGACTTCCACTTTTTATACGCTAACTCTGATTTATTTACTAATGTGGTACCAACATATGTGTCGCACGCCAAAGCCATGGTCTGCGTTGTGACAGGTGTTGGTATTAGATCCATCGATCTTAGCGAATTAGGTATTAAATAATAATACCTAAGCTTCGATCCAAGTAAATAGGAAAAATACTTTTATTACTTGTTTAAATTAAATATGGATAAAATAGGCTGGTATACCTTCTCTATCCCTCCTCAATCTAAACCACCCAAAACATAGATGTCGTTCAAAAAGATAATTGATGGCTTCATCAGAAACGCAAGAAGAGCTGGAATTACCGAACCCTTACCGAAGAATAACATGAGCGAAGACTACTACAAATCTTTCTTCAATCAAGACCAACCAATCGATCGGACCAAACCGGCGTACTTCTCCGGAACCAAACATTGTCCGATCAACTTAACCGATAGTCCACCAATGCAAAGCAACGACCCCCCTAGACACTCAAGTTATCATCCATAGAGCATGCCAATGTACCACCCGTCCGAGATCCCGACGTATCATCCATCTGAGATCCCGACGTATCATTCGTCTGATGTTCCAACATATCAACTACCCAATCCTCATCCGTCATATGCATTCCTCTCCAACAAACAAATTAAGGAGGAACCTAAGTCCAATTCGTCCGACTAGATACAATGTCACTCTGACCAAAGAAGATGGCACACAGGAACCTCTGCTTTTGACTCCTTTGACTCTCACCCCAATAACTATGAAGGAACTTCTCGAAAGCCAAAGATGAGAGTTATGATGCCGTATGAGAGTTTTCGAATGCACCCTATAGTAAAAGAGACTACCCAATTGATGGAGGAGGAAGATCCTGAAGAGGAGGAAGACCCGGAAGAGGAAGAGGACCCCGAGGAGGAAAATCCCAATGAAGTAACAACGCCAATGGAGGAACCGTCCGATTGTGACTGGACAAGGATGTGTGCAACCATTCTTCCACAAGAATCCAAGCTATGGCTCCGTGGACCCATACATGCAGTACCTCCAAGAACTCAATAACAAGTCATCATCAAGTTTCCCACCATATCAAGGCAAGATTCCGTCAGTCGAAGAACAAGCAAATGAGATCCGTGAGAAAAATGAAGCAGCTGAAGCTTTCTTCAACTATCCGTCTGACGTTACATCATCACCCTACCCCAAGAACCACTACAACATCTTTATGATGGGGTACCACGATACGCCACCTCGATATGGATACCCGAACGAGATCCCGCAGTCCCAAGAAGAGCATCTTGATAGGGCCTTGCACGGGACTGGTGATTTGAAAAAGAAAGTAGCAGTTGATGGAGCCAAAAAGAAGAAGATAAGAGACAAGCTTCTTCGAAAATATAACAAGATGACCAAGATGGTGAAGAAATATCTTAATGACTGAGAACTCGAAATAAATCGAATAGTGTTGATGTTGTTGTAATGAGTGTTTTGTGTAATAAAGAACGTTGAAACGTTCTAAAGAATAAGGATAGGAATATATATATATATATATATATATATATGAAAGTGTTGTAATAATATATATATATATATATTTATATATATCATTTATGATATATATATGTGTGTGTGTGTGTGCGAAATAAATTAAATATGTATTTAAGAGAAGAATGCTATTTAAATTTCAGCAATGTCAAAACAAAATGATGCTGAAACTTCCCGAAAGGAAGTAGATAATCGGGCAAAAAAAGATAAAGAAAAAGAAAAAGAACAAGAAACATAACAAGAAGAGCGAATGCCCGAAAAATGCATGAATCAAATACAACAAATGATAAAAGAAGCCGTTAGGGCCGAATCTCAAGCTATAACTCAATCTAGGCAAACGATCTCGTAAATCTGTCAAATCTCGTCCTAAACCGTCTCATATTGAAGAGAGCATTCACGAGTCCAATGCTGATGGTGATGTTAGACGAAAGCTTAAGAAGATGAAAATTGAAAGTTGCTCGTTTATAGACTTTAAGTATTTTGGACCCAAGGAATTTTATGGCGACAAGGGAGCCATTGCGATTGTTAGATGGTTAGAAGAGATGGAATCAATCGTGATCATAATAAAGTTCTCCAAGCAAGAGAAGATTCAATACTCGGCTCTAATGTTCAAGTGAGAAACTTTGGAGTGGTGGAATACACTTATCATGATCAAGGGAAGGCAAGTTCTGTACAATCTAATGTGGGAAGAATTCAAGGAGATGATGATGGCAAAATTTTGTCCGATGTATGAAACTGACCAAATACAAACAAAATTTTTCAATCATAGAGTCGTAGGAAGTAACTTTCGTGACTACAACACAAAGTTCCATGAATATTTCCGTTTAGTGCCCCAGCTGGTAACCCCGAGTCCAGCAAAGTTATGCGATATATTTGGGGACTGCCGCGGGAAATATGCGACATGGTGAGGTTACACCTCCCACAAACCGCCGACTCTACGATGGAATTGGCTGGATATCTAATGGAGGGTATGATCCACAACAAAGAAGAAGAAAAGAAAGTAGTGCCAACACATGACAACAAAAAGACTGGAGAAAACGCTAGATTCAAGGGCAAAAGTGTTGACCAACGCAATTCTGGATTTAATTCCAACATCTCACAATGCAAGACTTGCAAAAAGTATCACAAGGGTCGCTGCCACTTTGCTCCGTCCTCTACGTAAACAGTCTGCGACTCGTGTCACAGACCCGACCTCGCAACAGCCAATTGCTGGAAAAAGACGATGACTTGCTTCAATTGCAAGGAGATGGGACGATTAAGCTTCGAGTGCCCTAAGAACAAACCCGATGCTAGTAGTGCGGGTGGAAGTGTCCAAGCAAAGAAATGAAACGCAAGAGTCTTTATGCTTGACACCAAAAAGGCGGCCGACATGCCGGAGACAGTCACCGGTATGTTCCTAGTCAATGCAGCATATGCTAGAGTTTTGTTTGATTCGGGTGCCAACTTAAGTTTTATAGATTATAGCTTTTGTAGTCTATTAAATGAACATTTAACAAAACTAAATGAAACTCTAAGCATCGAGACCGCTAGTGGCGTAATCGTTAAAATCTCCGGAGCTCTAGAAACGGAAAGATCTTATTAGTTGGTTATGTTATGCCTATTCAGTTGCTACCCATGACTCTTGCTGGTTTTGACATTTTACATGGTATGGATTGGTTATCCAAAAATCATGCTCGTATCATTTGCAATAGCAAAACCGTCAAACTTCGAGCCCCTAATAAACGAATCATACTAATTGAAGGGGACAAAGACGCTGGCCAAGTTAGCATAATTTCAATGATTAGGGATAACAAATGTTTAAAATCAAGGATGCTTAGCATTCTTGATTTTAGCATCCGAGTTCTCTGATGTATTTTTCTGACGAACTTCCTGGAATCCCTCCCGATCGTGAAGTAGAGTTTAGGATTGATCTTATGCCTAGTACTGCTCCGATAGCCAAAGCCCCGTATCGTCTAGCTCCAACTGAAATGAAAGAATTAAAGAAACAACTTGACGAGCTTCTCGAGAAAGGTTTCATTCGTCCGAGTTCATCACCGTGGGGAGCGCCAATTCTATTTGTCAAAAAGAAAGATGGATCCATGCGCATGTGTATCGACTATCGAGCTCTAAACAAAGTTACTGTCAAGAATCGATATCCACTCCCTCGAATCAACGATCTTTTCGACCAACTCCAAGGTGCGAGCTATTTCTCAAAAATCGATCTTCGTTCTGGCTATCACCAACTCAAAGTTCAATATGAAGATATTTCGAAAACCGCATTCCGAACAAGGTATGGCCATTATGAGTTCACGGTCATGCCATTTGGTCTCATTAATGCGCCGGCCGCATTTATGAACATGATGAATCGAATCTGTAAACCTTACTTGAATATATTTGTTATCTTGTTCATTGACGACATACTTATTTATTCTAAGTCTAATGAGGATCATGAAACTCACCTTCGAACCTTACATGAAATACTTAGAACCAAGAAGTTGTATGCCAAGTTCTCGAAATGCAAGTTATAGCTGCATGAAGTGCAATTTCTTGGACACATCATAAACGTGAATGGTATTTAAGTGGACCCCGCTAAGATTGAAGCTATTTCTAAGTGGGAAATTCCAAATTCGCCAACCGAGATCCGAAGTTTCTTAGGTTTGGCCGGCTATTATCGTAGGTTCATTGAAAACTTCTCTCGTATAGTCGTTCCCCTAACATCGTTGACTCGTAAAAACATCAAGTATGAATGGGGAACAAAGCAACAAGAGGCGGTCGATATACTTAAACAAAAACTCACCCAAGAACCTATAATGGCCTTGCCAGAAGGTACCGAGGATTTTGTTGTTTTAGTGACGCGTCCCATTCTGGATTAGCATGCGTACTAATGCAATGCAGGAAAGTAATTTCTTACACCTCTAGTCAACTCAAGGTACACAAAAAGAACTACACAACTCACGATCTAGAGTTAGGCGCCATAATCTTTGCATTAAAGATATGGAGGCACTATCTCTATGGAGTAAGTTTATCAGTATACCGATCATAAAAGTCTTAAACACGTATTCGAGCAAAAAGAACTTAACATGCGTCAAAGGCATTGGATGGAAACACTAAATGACTACGACTGTGAGATCGTCTATCATGAAGGGAAGGCTAACGTTGTAGCGGACGCCCTAAGTCGTAAAGAACATGAAAAGCCAAAGAGAGTCCGAGCGTTAAGAATAGAACTCCAAATTGATCTTATTGAATAAATCAAATCCTCCCAACTTCAAGCTCTCAATGAAAACAAGATCTCCAACAAAAAACGTAACGGCACCATTGACTTGCTAGTCAAGGGTGACGATGGTATACTTAGAATGGGAAATCAGATTTAGGTACCAATCGTTGGGGACTTGCGTGAAAAGATAGTGAGAGAAGCTCACAAATACAAGTACATGATGCACCCCGATAGTGACAAAATGTACCAAAACCTAAAACCGAACTACCGGTGGAATGGGATGAAAAAGGACATCGCTTCGCATGTTTCGAAATGTCTAACTTGTTTAAAAGTCAAGGTTGAACATCAAAAGCCATCGGGATTGCTTCAGCAACCCGAACTTCCTATTTGGAAGTGGGAGTTAATAACCATGAACTTCATCACGAAACTCCCGAAAACCACTCGTCATCATAATGCAATTTGGGCCATTGTGGATAGGTTAACAAAATCTGTACATTTCATACCCATCAACGAGTCTTATTCAATGGATAGATTAGCGCGTATTTATGTAAACAACATCGTTGCTTCGCATGGGGTACCACTATCTATTGTTTCTGATTGAGACAGCCGATTCACGTCTCATTTCTGTAAAAGCTTCCAACAAGCGTTAGGCACAAAATTAAACCTTAGCACTGCCTATCATCCTCAAACCAATGGGCAAAGCGAAAGGACAATTCAAACGTTGGAAGATATGCCCCGCGCTTGTGTTATTAACTTAGGTGGAAGTTGGGACGACCACCTACCCCTAACAATAGCTATCACACGAGAATTCAATCCACACCGTTCGAAGCGCTTATATGGCCGAAAATGTAGAACGCGTGTGTGCTGGTCTGAACTGGAGATAATCAATTGTTTGGGCCCGAGATAGTCCAAGAAACCACCGACAAAGTCTTACAAATCCGAGAACGACTTAAGACTGCACGTGATCGCCAAAAGAGTTACGCCGATGTCCGCCGAAAGCCGTTAGAATTCAACGTCGGTGAAGAAGTCCTATTAAAAGTCTCCCCATGGAAAGGCGTGGTTCGTTTCGGTAAGAAAGGAAACTTAGTCTTCGATACGTAGGACCATTCGAAATACCCGAGCGAATATGTACCGTCGCATACCATTTGCGACTACCCGAAGAAATGCTAGGGATACATGATGTATTCCATGTCAATAATCTGCGAAAATGTCTAGCTGATGAATCTTTGTCAATACCCTTAAAAGACGTCGAAATAAATGAAAATTTAAAATTCGTAGAACGACAATCCAAATCGAAGATTCGAAAATAAGGAAATTAAAGAGACGAACGTTGAAAATTGTGAAAGTAAATCGGGACTTACGAAGAGGCCCCGAATACGCTTGGAAACTTGAATCCGAAATGAAGAAGAAGTATCCCCACTTGTTCTAAGAAAACGAATCTCGAGGACGAGATTTATTCCAAGGTGGGGAGGATGTAACATCGTGAAAATTTTGGATCGAAGTTGCCAAGTTCAAAGATTAAAAGACCAAAAATGTCAAATTCTAAACTCCAGGGTATATAATGAAAATTCTGATTTTCCTGACCCATCGCGATACGCCATGGATCAAAAGGCAAACCAATCACGTATCGCGGTGGGTTATCTGACAGGAAAGACACGTGGCATGCCACGTGTCCACACGTGGCACAACATTCGCCACGTGTCACCATGTGGCATCACGTCTGCCACGTGTCGCCATGTGGCAAGCCTGTATGGCTGGTCATCACTCTACGTCGCGATACGCGACGGGTGACCAAGGCAACATCGCGTATCGCGATGGGTCCCAGAAAAAGTCTATAAATAGCAAGCTCGGGTCTCTCATTTCTCACACCCCAAATTCACACATATCTCTTTCTAACATCTCTAAACCTCGTAAAACGTACCATCGATCCACCTCGTAAAACGTGCCTAAACTACGACGGTCCTCAAAGTACGTGCCAACTACCGACGACATTATAATTAAAGACCAAGCCATCCAAGATGTCCCGACGACCCGCCTAGATAAGCGTGTCGACGTGTGGAGAAGTATTGGTGTGTGTCGATTCGCGTGCAAAGGAATAGGTGTCGAAGAAAGGGTTGACCAAGGAGTTAAAGAAAGTGAAGCGACGTCGAAGTGCTACTCAATTGTGTATGGTTTCTATAAGCCAACGAAGTTAGGCGTAATGCCCGAATAAAATAATAATAAAATAATAATAAAATAATAAAAGGCTTAAAACCCTAAGTTAAGGATATACTCGATACCTCGATAAATAACAAAAGGAAATCATAACAAAGTAACGAAAAGAAAGAAAAGTGATATAATATTATTCTTTGTTATAAAGTTATTTAAGTTTAATATTATTATTCTTCGATAATAAGTAAAAGAAAAGTATACATTTCTTAAAGAAGAAGAAACGTAGGGTTTTTAACAAAAGTAAAACAAAACTAAAGGTTTTCAACTTGTAAAAGAAAAGAAAAGTAAATAAGTTAAAAGTAAATAGTTTTAACTTATAAAAGATAAAGAAGAAAAGATACTTTTAAACTAAAGGTTTAAAGTAAAGAAAAGAGGTTTTGAACTAAAGGTTCATAAAGAAAATATAATCTTGGTAAAGATTATCAAAAGAGACTAAAGGTCTTAGGGCGGATTGAATATCCGACTAACAAAAGGTTATACTCGTACTACATGTGCGAGATAGCAAAGAAAAAGGGAAAGACCCTCGGACAGTGTATTGAAGCTGATCCAAAAGAATAGGTGAATACGCCCCAACTTTATAAACTTGTTTAATTGAGTCAAAATTAAATGAAAAGAATTACATGGGACTACGTGTCTCTAAAACATTATAAACAAATCTAATCGCTAGCCCTCAGGCTTTCGTGTACGTTTGTTTGGATCCTTACATATGTGGTAATTAGTTGGTGGGCACACCACACCACACTTGGTCATGACCTCCGCCACGATGGTCCGAACCTAATCTACGTCCTAGTGAGACTGACCATGTGTATACGTATGGTACCTAAGTAATGTCGAACTTTGTGGTGTTTGTTGGGGTGTCTTGTGTGTGACTTAAGTTTATAATTGTGTTTGTTTTAAAAGTTTGATTATTCCTAAGCCATGACGGTCCGAACTTAAGTTATGTCTCAAGGGGTAATCAAGTAAACGAAAATATTTTAGCGTCAGCATATTCACCAGCATGTTTTGCTGACGTATTTTTAAACATTTTGCAGGTAATCAAGAATAAGAGCTTGGAGGCTCGAAGTGCATAAGATATCCGATGGCTCGGATTGTTTCGTTAAACTTTAAATTATAAATGGTGGTTTTGTAATTAAACAAGTAATCATACTCAAACGCTAAATGGGAACTTTAAAAATCCCGTCTTTTTTAATGTAAATATTATATATAAATCCAAATAAAGTACCAACATATGCGTCGCACGTCCAGGCCGTGGTCTGGGGTGTGACAAATTATATTATGGATTAAATTTTGGACATTTTTTTTATTTTGAAATCATGTAATTTTTGTTATTTTTTGGAGTTGAAGTTGTATTTATATGAAATTACATGGCAAATATTCATTCCGGTTGAACCTCCCGACACAACCCAGTTAAACCGGTTGTACCATTTTATAGACATATCCAGTAAGAGTAAACAACCAGTTTTTAAAACATTGATAATAACCATTAGTTTTGTTAACTATTTTGACATTTAACACTTATAAAAACTGATGTATATAAAAATATACATCTTTTTAGCATTAAATAATCTCTAAAAACTGCAAATTCAATCATATAATATAGTTCAAAAAACTCCTTATCATGTTAAAATGTATTTTTCAAGTGAATCCAGGCCTCAAACGAAGAAACGAATGAAAAGACAAAAAAAAATCAAAGAAAACCAAAGAAAACAGCAAAACATGGGGCTGTGCTTCAGAAAACATGGGGTTGTGCTTCAGAGAACATGGGGTTGTGCTTCAGGAAACACGGGACTGTGCTTCAGGAAACACGGGGCTGTGCTTCAGGAAACACGGGGTTGTGCTTCAGCGAACACGGGGCCGTGCTCACCTTTTCAGAAAAGACAAAAAACTACAAAAAAAGACAAAATAGTGGACATCTGGACACGGGGCCGTGCTTCAGAGGACACGGGGCGGTGGTCACCTTTCAGAAATGAAAAAAATAATTATCACATGTTACTAAAAAGCACGGGGCCGTGCCTTAGGAAGCACGCCCCCATGCTGAGTCACCATGTACGATCTTACAGAACATTTAATGCGACTGGATACGTTGACACGGGGGCGTGCCTCATTGAGCACGGGGTCGTGACTGAGTGCCCAGGCAGCCTATAAATAGAGGAGCATGTTGCACTCATTTGATGTGCCTTGAAGAGAGTTCTATACGGTTTTCACTTATAAAAACACCCACTAACACTCATATTGAAGATCTTTTGGAGAGTTTGTAGGCGTGGATATCATCATCATCATCATCTATCATCATCATCATCATTAAGGGAGATTCATCCACATTTGGTTAGATTATTCTAGTGTGATCATGTTATTATCTTCTTCTCTTTTGATGTCATTAACCATGCTCATTAACTCCATTCACCATCTAAATTCTATGAAGAAGCTTTGTTTTACTTGATGATTATATTGAACATGTTGTTTAGTTCAGTAAAGTACATGATTATTTTGCAATTATCCTTTGATGAAAAATGTTTTATCACTTTAACTCAATAAATCAAAGTTGATGATTAACAATCATTCATGATTTACTCATGTTCTTGGAAACTATAAATGGTAAAAATAATACTTTGATAACTTATTTAAGATAAAACATGGATCCTTATATTGTATTTAGAAATGATGAGATATAAACTATGATCTATTTCTCTAGTTTTGATAATTCTGAAATAACATCGTTAACACAATTTCTTAGGTTATCATGTTATTTAAATAATTCATATGTTAACGGAATGTGTAAATATAACCTACTTAAATCAACCAAGAGGAGGTTGTGTGACTAAACTATAACCAACCGAAGTTGTTAGAATTGGTATTTGAGAAATGAAGTCAATCCTAATCACTTTACTAAACTACTTGCCAACTCAAATTGATATTCTTGCGGTAGCATGACATTAGGAAAGGGTTGACTTTAAAATGTGCATGCTACTTTCTTTTATGTTATAGGATATGCTCACATAGAAATGAGGGGCTATTCTATCACACATTATTACGGCAAGTATACCACATGTTCACTATATAATCACCAAGGACATATGGAGTGGATTCTCGAATTTAGATGGTAACCTTCATATAACTTAATTACTCATTTAGAATTTCTCGTCTTGGTCACCTATAATATATATATATATATATATATATATATATATATATATATATATATATATATGTATGTATGTATGTATTTTTATAAAAGTTAAAAATTAACCCCAAAATGATTATCCTCGCCAATTAAAGTAAAACTAAGATTCATTATTAAAAACATTTGTGTCCACGGATCGATACTTTGTTCTTACCAATACTATTTATTCTACATATACGATAGGTACACTTGCCTATTTTGTGTGTGCTTAGTCTTAGTAGAAATCACTTTTATAAATTTAAAACAAAATCTTATGCGAAATCTAAAATCTCCCATCCTTTACATGTTACAACACACCGCACGCACACATCAAGTACATACTCATTTTTATGTAGGAAAAAGAATTGGGTGATAAGGTTAGATTTAGGTCCGTGTTTATCAAGACCAACACCACCAAAGAGTGAAAAAAGAGATTGAGGGATGGGGAGATCACTGAAAAAGACTTGGAAAAGTTTGAGTTTATTACCACTCGTGCAAAACGTTCATACGTGAGTTATCTTTTTTATTATTTGTGTATAACTGTTGTATCAACTTTTAGTACAATATCATACATTCGGTTTTGATATGTTTGCAAGTCTCGTACATGAAACAACTTTAAAAGTTGCACGAGAATATGGATTGTGACGATTATAGAGTGTGGGAGAGTTTGCATCCCGAGTGTCAGGGTCACCTGTTGTTCGGGGTAGGATCTGCTGATCCACATTGTGCGGTGACGGGGACACCATCCTCCACAACTAGCAGTTTTATGGTGATGTTCGGCAATCACAAGAGTTATCATTATTGTAGTTATTATTGTTATAATTATTATTTTAGTATTGTTTTAGAATTTTTGATGTCGGGCCAATTTTGTATATATATATTGAATAGTTGATATCTTGAAAATATATTAATGGATGATAAAAAAAATTAGACTTTAGTGATATGTTAGGTAGTATATATTAGATTTTAGTATGTGTGTTTGTGTGTGTATATATACTAGAAGTGTCAAACAGGTATGTAAATAGGGTATCAGGTTATTCTTGTTTTTTTGTACGGGGATCATCGGGTTGGGCATGTAAAATGTTAGTTAGATTATACATTGGTAGCTGATTTTATATATTTTTTAAACATCAGGATGATTTTGTTAGATTAACTCGTTAGTTAATACGTTTGGATTAATATGCACAAATATGGTTCTTAACATTCTTTGAAGTTAATCATAAGAGACCATTTTGTTATGTATATGTGTTGGTATAAAACATTTGGTTAATTATTTAATAATTCTATATCTTTTGGCAAATTCTAGCTCCTAAAGGTTTAAGCAGAACTACTAAAGTCCCGAAAAGAAACACATGTTCTCATAGAACAATAACAAGAGTGGGAAAAAGAAAGGGCCGAACGTGAACAAGAGCGAGAAAAAGAACGTGTCCAACGGGAAAAAGGGAGGGAAAACGAGTGTGCTGAACGTGAGGAATGGCAAAAAAGGATGGAACAACAGTTGCAGAAATTTGTGGGCAAGTAAAAAACTTACGTCTTGTTATGTGTTAGTTTTGTATTAAAGAACGTGTGGTCATGTCAAATGTTTGTTATTATAATTCCATGATTGTAAACAGCCTTTTTTTTTGGAAACTGTTATATATTTTTGTATGTTCCTACAACAAAATTTTGGTTTACAATTCATAAAAAAATGTAAAAATTTTTACTATTTGCAGAAAGTCGGTAGCAAAATTTCTTCTTTTTCATGTAGAATTTTTCCATATTTTGTAAGAAGTTTGTGTAGAATTTTATTAAAGTTTTGTAGCAGGTTTGTAGTAAAAAATTTTGAGATTTTGTGGTAAGTTTGTGGAAAATTTTATTAAAGTTTTGTAGAAAAATTGTAGTAAATATTTTTAAGATTTGTGGCAAGTTTGTAGCAAGAATTTGTAAGAAGTTTGTAGTAAATTTTTTGCAGATTTTGTAGTAAGTTTGCGGCAAAATTTTTAAAGTTTTTGTAGAATTTTGGTAGCAAATTTTATTAAGATTTTGTAGCAAGGTTGTGACAAAGTCCATTAACATTTTAGTAAGAACTTAATAAAATATCTTTACCAATTAATTAGTTTTACTAATGTTATCAATAATTTAAGATATTTTAGATAATACAGTGACAAACTTGTATTTAAGTTGTAAGAAAAGGTAAACAAAACTATTGTGGCAAAATTGTCACAATTATATCGACAACTAGTATTTGTAGTAAATTTGAAGCAAAATTTGTCGGAAAATTGCCAATAACGGAATTTGCCGCGGCTTTTTTCACTCAAATTAGGTTTGATGGAAAAATGTGGCTATGATCCGTTTACCACAATTTTGCTACAAAAATTGTTGTGGCAAATTGACCAGTTTCTAGTAGTGTTCTCGATTTATAAAATTTGTTCTTTTTAATAATTTAGCTCGTGTAAATAACTTTAAAGATTTATATGTTAACTATAACTGATGTGTAATTTCTAGAAAAACAATTTCTTGAACCTATAAACAACCATTCACACACGCAAGTCAAGCTGCGGTGAAAGTTTTAAATGGAGCGAATCATAGAGGTCAAAATAATAATTTACTTTATTTTAAATAACCAAATTGAAGTCTTAGGATTCTATCCAAACATAAAAATATGGGTCAATTTGTTTTTTTATATAATTATATATTAATACCACCCGTGTATCACGCAAGTTTTTAACCTAGTACGTGTTTTATATATGTATAATTACATAAACATGTCATAAACAAATATTGAATCTATGTCTTAGCTTTTATATAATTTGACCATTTTCATAGTCCTTTGGAGGCACTACACATGAACGCATATATAATGTTAAATAAACAAAAAATATGAATGTAGACGTTACAGATGAATTGATATAATAAAGTTATCTGATTGTAATCAACTCGATCAGGGAACGACAAAACTAGATCAGTTTCTTCTTCTCGAAGAATCTCTTTAAGTGCCAGAGTTGCATAGAGACCACTGCTAAGCAAACGATGAGCGAGAAGAAGCTAAACGTGGCCATCTTTGCATTGGTTGCTCTAATTAGAATTTGCATTGATTCCTCCCTGCAGCATTCCATATTAAACAAGATAATATCAAGATATTTATTTGGTTTACTAGTATGATGGGTGATGTGACGAAATGCACCAATTGATCAACTTTATAATGCTTACCTCTCGCGAAGATAATACATTTCAAAATGGATATTGGAAATGGTATCAAACAGTTTATTCAAGTCAAGTTCCATCATCTATTCAAACAAATTACAAGTTCCATAAGAGTATATAAACGTAACATATATATATATATATATCAATAATAATTGAAAGTATCTGAAACTCACCTCAAGTTGGCCTCTTTTAGCTACTTGAGACCAATCTTTTGCTGCAAGACCAGATCTCCATTCAAAGTCAACAGCCAACGTTGTAGGTGGATCATGTTTAGCAACCCAGAAACATGCCATGTAATCCCCATCCTCATGTGCAGTGAATGCGAAAGTACCAGATTCTTTTTTATCTGCAAAGTGACAGTTGTTCCCGAGTGGCGATGTTATCTATATAAGGACACATCATACATAACAAATTCCCGTCAAATTGGTTAGTTAAGAGGTTCATTAGTATACAAGTTAATATGCAACCGAGTGGAGACTATGTCTCATATTGTAGAGCTAATTACCAAAACTTTTTCCTCAATGCTTACAAGAGCCGAAGAATAGAAAGTGCACCTTAAAACTTCACAATGACCATTGCCAAAAGGGAAGAGCTAATCGAACACTACTACTACAGTATTGAAACACTACTGACGTGTCACACGAGCCATATGGTATATAAGGGTAGTATAACAGGGAGAAAATGGTCATATGGGTAGTATAATATGGAGGAAATGGCCGTATGGGTGGTATGAGGAACAAATCATACGTCGTGTATGATGTTATTGACTAACAAAAAATAACTGTTGTGACCACCAACAAAGTCATAACTTTTTATGAGATTTTTGACTAACAAATAAATTACTCATGCGACCATCAACAAAGTCATGTAGTCCGTATGACCAATTTTTCGGCCTATCATACGACCCGTATATAATATGACATGCTTTGGTGTGAGAGTTGATTTGACATGATCATACGATGTGACAGAGACATTAGTGTCAATGGCGTTTCTATTACAGGCCCCTAATTAACATAACTATCTAGCGTTAATCATGCTAATCATCGTTATTCTAATTCTTAATTAATCAGGTACAATAATAAACGCAAATCCAAAACTGAGTGAAATGACCTAATTATCATAATCATGCATCTACAGTTAATAATTAATTTTGTTGGTACGTACTAATAATTAATTATTATTCTAAACACACATGCATGCATCCTAAGACTCATATATATGATATATTAGCGATGATGATATATCTACCCTGAGAGTGATGCGACGGGATTCAGGCAGAGGCAAGTCATTACTGATGATGTTGTACGTCCCCACAGATAAAGAAATCGCTTTAAGATCATCCATTATGCATTTTGTCGCTCCGGTTTTGATTTCGAATCTCATTCCATTCACATTTACAATACTAATTTACCCTAATATCACAAACACCCTTATAATTATTATTACAGATCTCCACATTGTTTGTTTTGGGGGATATATATAATTGTCCAAATAAGAACCCTAGAAAGAAATAATTAGTGTGACGTAGGGAGCTATCTACGATCTCGGATCACTTGTCAACTGAATGTAACCACCGATAAACAAACATATTTACTTACTATTTTTATATTTTAATTGCTAATGATTAAGATAGTCATAATAATATGTTAGTCATATATACCCCCAATATTTATATTTATTACTAATTCAATCTTTCACTCAAAAGGATTATTAATTGCTTTGTGTATGCAACTTCAATGCACACCTATTCTATAACTAGATGGGTGCCTAGGAAACGCGGATTTTGGTAATCACGTAACAAATTTACATGGTTCATTGATCGGTTTGAAATCGTTCAAACTAGTAATTGATTTGATTTCACGGTTGATTTTTTTTTAACTTTAGGCCAGTCGATTTCAATTTTCAACAGGTTGGTTTTAGTTTTTGACGACAAAAAAACATTACTAACGATTGGCTCACGATTTAATTCAAAAACCATCAAAACCAGACCGCAAATACCTCTACGTAAAATGTTGTTTTTTAACTATAAAAACTATAGCAATATCATACTCAAGTTATAAACAATAAAACGCTCGTTTTTATGGTGCAGTGCTTTTAAAACAATATTAACGTACGAAACTCTTATGACCGTTTAAAAAACGTTTTTTTACTTGGGGGAGGGGTTAGGTTAAAAGTGAAATTAAAAAGAGTAGATATGTAAAATATAAAAACTGAATTTGTAATTATTCGTCAAATTTTCAAAAATGATGAAATAAGCGGACTAATATTAAAGAAATATGAAAGACCATGTGATATTTAAATGTTACAATGACCACTTTGTCCCTCTTTAAAATTGTACCATGTGCGTAAAATATGTAAAACTCTTAAATCTCACCGTCTTAATTTGTCCATAACTCCTATATTATACATAGTACTAGAGAGGTGCTCGCTCGATGCAGTGAAAAATACATATATTGGTAATCATGTAATAGATTTATGAGTGTGTATTGTTTTATTTGAAACTGTGAAACCGTTTGTTGGTATATTTAGATTAATCATTCTTATTTTAAACTCGATTTATTATCAAAGTAAAAACCAAATCGGAACCAAATTGTTGTTAATAATTCAGTCTGGTTAGTTTCAATTTTCAATGGTTCGGTTTCAGTTTTCCACGACAAAATACCATTATAATGATTTGACTCACGGTTTAATTCAAAACCATCAAATTAAGCTAGACCACAAACAGCTTGTAACACTCGTTAATTTTTAAACCCGAAAACCCTGCCCGTTTTAAATTTCACTGTAATTTGGATTTTCACTTATCAGTAAGGTTTGGATTTCATGTTATTACGTTTTTTATGAATATATTGTCACTTTACCCACACAACTCATTTTTAGAATTTTGTTGTCTTAATTGGACCTTAGAAGCTTTAGTTAGTTATAATTATAGATTCTAACTATAGAAATATTTCCAAAACAATTATATACATTCATGGATAGTGTGACCCATTAAATGTTACACAAGACATTTTGACTAACATGTGCATTCATCAAATCATTATTTTAACATCCTTTTGTTAGCATTTTTTTTGTATTATTATAAAATAAATAAATAATTTACTTTAAACTCTTTTAAAATGGTCAAACCTCCTGTTTGAAAGCATTTTCCTAATCAATTTTACCATTAAAATATTCTTAAGAGTAACCTCCTAATTTTAGTATAAATAAGAACCTACTCCTACCCCTTTCATTCATTACACCACTCTTTGACAAGTTAAAGAGAATTATTTCTTTATTTTTCCATATCAAAGGTAGGATTTTAATTATTCAAGTCTTCTTCATCTTATTTCTATTTATTTTAATTCCGGTTCATACTAGTTTATTAAATGGTCACATGACCATAAAACAATCATGTCTAGAAATACACATAATTCATATACCATGGTGTATAGGGTGGATAAGACAAAGAAGACTAGGAGATGATCGATCACATGAAGGTCACATTTATGACGTTCTTACATCTTTATTTTTCAATTTTGAATCGTTATATATTATTCAAAGGACCCCAAGATTTTTGATGATATATACTCATAAAAGTTATATAATCATATCCAAAAAAGTCCATATATAATTTTATTTCATCAAAATCCTTTTTGAAATCGTTGAAACATTGCTTCTAGCAATGTTTCAGTTTTGACATTTGATCTAACCATCAAAGAAAGAGGCATATCTTGTTCATAATAAAATAAAAAGTGCAATACCTGATTCTATGATAACTTTATTGAAATACGGTTCAAAAAATTATTTTTACGCATTTTAATTCATTAGTATGAATTTACAACCAATATTTTATAAACAGTGCGCAGATTCGTACCCTTTAATTTACATGACTGTTTTGGCTAATTAGCGTACGGATTTCTAAAACTTTTCAAAATAAAAGTTGTTCAAAACATTCTAACATAGTAGACTAGAAAGTCTTGATGTATAATAAAATTGTTTGATATTATAGATACCTTAAACAAAACAGAATAGTTTCCTTTCCAAACTGATTTTGTATTTTATCTTCCTTTTCGATCTTTTCCTTGTTTTTATCTTATCATTAATAAATTAGATTTAGTATTCCTTACCCTTAGCCTAAAACACATTTCTAAACTTTGGTTTAGGGCTTCATGGTTAGGACTGATCAAGTCACACCAACATCCAATCCTTTCACTCACCAATCAATGTGAGTTTCTCGCAGACCCTTTTTAATGTTTTTACACTTTGGGGGGTAGCATATATATCCTATTAAATCAATTTTTTACTTATTCATTTACAAAACTACAATTAATATCATTGACTTGCGTATTTACTTGATTACTTGTTCAAAACTTACTTGCACGTGGTATCCTCATAAGTATGATCATATGGCCCCATTTGCAATCAGGACCATTTTGTTATGAGCGGAAAAAGGACCTCTGATCCGAGTCGAATGGTTGTTACTAACTGTAAAGGACTCATGCCTGCGCTATTATTTCACAATTTTCATGGAATTGTATGGGTTTTACGTATTATATCAAACCCGTGTGAACTCACCCAACTATTCGTTTAGTTGCCTTTATTTTTTTTATATATGGTACATGTAACGTTATTAGAGGATGGCACTAGAACTTAGGTTATAATAATAAATGGACAAGTTGTTTAATTGTTCTTATTTATTTTGTGTTTCTTTACTTTCAAACTTGTGTATTTTATGCTTAAATTAATTAATGATAATATTGTCATTTAATAATGTCACATGTATTTTGAGAAATTTGTTTAAGTTATAAATATAACATTTTATGTATAGTTGTGTAACACCCTGACTTAAGCGGAAACACCTGAGTGTGACGTACAAATTGCTCAAAATACATGTGACACTATTAAGTGATAATATTATCATTAATTAATTTAAGCATCAAATACACAAGCTCGAAGATAAAGAATTTCAAAAACAAGAAAAATTTAACAACTTATTAAAATACCATGAGTTCTAATGTCTTCTTCGAGTATCATCTTCTAATAACGGTACCTGTAACATATATATAAAATAAAGTCAACTAAATGAATAGTTAGTGAGTTCACACAAGTTTTGATATAAATACGGAAAAACCATACAATTCCATGAAACTTGTAAAATAATGGCGCAAGTAAAGGTCCTTTCCAGTTAGTAACAACCAACGTACTCGGATCGGGGGGTCCATTTTTTCACTCGAAACAATATGGACATGAGTGCAAAAGGGGTGTGTCTACTTATTATGGATACCACATGCAAGTAAGTTTTGAGCAAGTAAACACAGTCCATGATATGAATTGTAGTTTTGTAAATGAATAAGTAAACAGTTGTATTGATAGAATATATATGTTACCTCCAAAATGTGTAAAAACGAAAAGTGGTGTGAGAAACTCACATGTTAAAGTAAGCGAGTGATAGCGAATTATGCGTTTAAGCGAGCTGAACCGGACGAGTTCGGTTCGACGAGCGGCCCTAGAAATTATTTCTAGATTCAAAATAAAATTCAAGAAAATAAACGGAAATGGAAGACTTAAAATATTCGGTTAATGGAGTTTTTTTGGAACAACCCCAAAAATGGGGCTACAATTTAGAGTAAAGTGCCATTTTTGTCCTTGTGGTTTAGCAAAAAATGCGAATTTAGTCCAAAAAGTTTATTTTTTTTGCATATGTACCCTCCATGTTTCCCAGTTTTTGCCAATTACATCCAAATTACTAACCCCGTTAAATTTAATCGTTAAGTCAGGGGAAGACATGTCTTTTCACCCTTTCTTTATTATAATACTTATTTTAGTGAACTGCAGTTACCGTCCCTCTAGTTTGTCCAAATCTGCAGTTTTAGTCCAGTAGTTTCAAATTTTCAATTTTCTTCCTTATGGTTTCATTTCACTTGCAATTAAACCTGAATTCCCTAATATCGTTAAGTTTGGTCCTTAAACCCATCAGTGCGCCCTTCACGTGAAGGGCAGTTTTGTTCCTTGTTTTTTTCCTTTTTCCCCAAATACACCCCAGCCCCTCACGTGAGGGAGCTTGCGAATTTTTATTCAGGGAGAGCAACGACAAAACTGGTCTTCACGTGAGGGGCCGCAAATGGATTAACGACCAAAATTAACGAGGTTAATAAATTCGAGTTTGATTGCAAGTGAAATGAAACTACAAGTACGAAAATTGCAAACTCGAAACTATTGGACTAAAACCGCAGATTTGGACAAACCACAAAGACGAAAACCGAAGTTCATTAAAATAAGTATTATAATAAAGAAATAGTGAAAAGACATGTCTACCCCTGACTTAACGATTAAATTTAACGGAGTTAGTGATTTGGATGTAATTGGCAAGAACTGGGAAACGTGGAGGGTCTATATGCAAAAAATAAACTTTTTGGACTAAATTCGCATTATTTGTCAAACCACAAGGACGAAAATGGCACTTTACTCTAGAATTTATTTTAAAGAGAAAACTTATTATTGGATACCAAGTGAGAAGTTAGTCGAGTAGTGGAAGTGATCGTACGTCGATGGGCTTGGCCCGAAAAGTTGAAATAATAACTAATGGGATTGGCCGTGATTACAAAGAACCTAATAGAGATAAGGATAATCTTGATAATAATACCATATTTTAAAACATGGGCTCGGCTCAAATTAATCAAAGGAAATAGGGACTCGTTTAACCCAAAACAATCACGAACTTAGTAACTTAAAAAATTATATGAACCATTCAATAATTATCCAATTTAATTGGGTATCCAAAATATATCATCCAAACATTAAACAATTTCTTATTTTACCATATGGTCACCGAACCGAGCGAAACAAAAACCGGTAAATGAAATTTGTGACACGTTAGACATCTTCTATGACACCATAACCACCAATGGTTTTTTTTATCACAACTGGTTCCCTAAATATATTATATAAAAGTTATTATTTTAACTTCACATAAAAGAAAATATAATAATAATAATAATAATAATAAGTTAATATAGATAATAAAAGATATTAGTAAATCTCCAAAAATCTCAACTGCCCCAGATATCATCGACATAGCTACTGTCCCACTCAGATTTCATGCATATGTCCTTCATTCAAGAAATCTTTGCAACATAATCTTTCATCTCGTGTAAATTCAAGTATTTTGAAAAAAAAAAGATGTTTTGTTGGTCAATTGAATAAAATCAATTATTACACAAAATAACACATTCCACTACATCCATTTCTTTCAAACCCCTTCTTTTTTTTTCATTTCATTCATCTTTCACCATACTCTCTACGTATACATAACACCACTTGACAACCATTGCGGCCGCCACCAACACCAACACCACCATTGTCGCCGCTACCACCACCACCACCATCCCTTCCACCACCACTTGACAACCACCATCACCGCCGCCACCGCCATCATCATTGTCACTTCCTGGTCATCACCATTGCTGCCATCGTCACCACTATTTTCGCCACCATCACCGTCGTCCATCACCATTGCAAATTTTTATTTTTGTATTTTTTCTTAATTTTTAGATATGAATATTTTTGTCATTTCTAATTCATTCATACGTTTTTTTTTGTTTTTTTTTTTCTGCTAAACAACATAATATAATAATTCATTACATTACTATAGGTTAAACCAAACATGACAAAAGAATTGTTGTGAGTCATTTCATTCTAGTGTTAATTCCATTTCTTCTTTCATTCAATTCCATAACCTCCAACCGAACATACCCTTAAGTTTGCTATCAAAGTGATCAACATTTGTGCTCATTGAGGTAACCGTACAAAAAAGTGACCATTAGAGACCAAAGTATTTAGAACTGATATATCAGTGTCGAATACATTGTAACTGGGAATAATATATTAGTTACCAGTAACATTAGGGACTGATTTATGTGTAGCGTATGTTAGTGACTAATAATCAGTCACTGATAAATTGACACCTTATTTGAGACTGAATTTCAGTCGCAAATAGGTTGGTTTAGTATAAATTTTTGGTGAGAAACTTATTTGTAACTGAATTTTAGTCCCAAATACGTTTTCTCATTAAAGAGACGTAAAATTTGTTAACGGGCAACTGACTTTTGGTCTCTAAAATTAGGTAACATATTAGACACTGAAAAACAAATTTTGGTTTTTTAGATTGAATTAGAGACTAACAGTTAGTCTTAAATACCTAATTTTATATTAAACAAATCAAGGATTTAATTTCAATTTTGCTACATGTCCTTCTACTAGGGTGTTCACCTAGGCCTCCATGTCATCTCATTTCCATTTTAAGACTCTCTAATATGATGCCATGTGTCATCTCACATACTATTTAAATCTTATAATTTTCCACCATCATTTTAATCATTATAATAATCTCTCTCTCTCTCTCTCTCTCTCTCTCTCTCTCTCTCTCTCTCTCTCTCCGGTAATTTCCACCATCGAGATTAATCGTTTTCCGGTAATTGCCAACAATCTTATTTGATTTTCTGGCAAGGTAATATCTTTTCCGGTAATGTTTTCCGATATGATTTTATATTTATTTTAATTGTTATATGATTTTGTAATAATCTCTTTAGGTTGTATATCAAAATCCAATATTGAATTGATATTTTGAAGTTATTACGGTTTTCTGGTAAGGTTTTCCGGTAAGATTTTTGTTTTCCGTTTTTGTTTGTATTTTTCCGGCAACATTATATTTTTTTCCGGTTATTGTAGATCTGACCTTTTTATCTTTTTTCATTGTTAACTGCTTTTTTTAAAATCAGTTTAGGTTCTAAATCAAAAAAGGCGATGAAGCTAATATTTCTACGTTTTTACGTTTTTCCGGTAAGTTTTTACGTTCATGTGTTATAAATTCGAACCAAGATTTGATTCAGTTGAAACCGTGAATGCCAATTTGAAGTAAGAATTTGGAAAGTTATGACGTTTCTATAAATTCAATTAATTGGCCCTGTAATTACGGTTTTAAAAATCCAATTGATTGACGCCATAATTACAAATTCTAGAAGAAAAATGAAAAGCTAAAATTATATTTGTTAGTTCTACCATTTGTTTATGGTTAAAAATTTATTTAATTAAACAAAACAATTGATTTTGCATTAATTGATTTTGCATTAATTGAGTTTATTTAATTAAACAAAACAATTGATTTTACATTAATTGAGTATATTATTAATTAAGAACATTAATTGATTGACATAATTACGAATTCTTGAAAAAAATGGAAAAGCTAAAATTATATTTATTAATTCTACCATTTATTTATGGTTAAAAAATTATTTAATTAAACAAAACAATTGATTTTACATTATTTGAGTTTATTATTAATTAGGAACATTAATTGATTGACGCCATAATTGCATTAATTATATTTGTTTTTTTCTTTCACATTTTGTTCTTCTAGGTTCTAAATAAAAAGTTTCATTCATGGACATTATTATTATTCTTTTTCCGGTAAGGCCAATAATAAATTGTAAATTAGTGGTTTAACGTTCCATAACATGTAGCAGTATCGGAACTAATTTTTTTTTATTTCTAAAACGATTACAATTTCGACTTTTAAATTCCAAATTTAAGTTAAAGTTGAAATTTGTAAATGGTTGGTCAATATTCCATAACGTCTAAACTTACCATCATTACAATTTATTATTTTCTAAAACTATTTGATTAAAAAAGTTTAAATTTCCAAATTTAAATTTAAGTTGATTTTTTTATCTAATTATTGGTCAAACATTAAAGTTGATTTTAACTTTAAGTTGAACTTTTAAATGGGTGATTAAACAAACATTCATAATTTCTAAAATTACCATCACTAAGATTTATTATTTCTAAAACGATGCAATTTAAAATTTATAAATTTCCAAATTTAAATTAAAGTTGAATTTTATGAATTATTGGGTAAATTTTTCATAACATGTAACATTACCACGATTAAAATTTATTATTTGTAAAACGAATATTAATATTTAATTTTCTCATTTCAGGTTATGTTCCCAAGTTGTTATAGCTAATTTCATGGGTTGAAGATTTGTTGATAAGATATCTTATTTTTTGTTTAATATTGATGTATATTTTTGTTATTATTCATATATTTATGTATTTTTCACAATTCATGTAATTTATTTGATTTTTATATAATCAATCATATATAGTTGTTGGTTTTGTACATTTAATATATTTTAATCAGAACCGATGTATTAAAGAAAATTTTATTTTTGTATCTTATATTTATCTATTTATTAATGATAATCTCTATAATTTATAATAATTATTATAATTTTAGTAATTTTGTTATTATTAATTCATTACATTTTCTAATTAGTTGTTACATCTTATTTTGACAGAAATAATAACATTTACACCTTACCATTTTTATATTTCGATATATTTGACTTAAAACATTATTATGTTATTATATTGTAAGATACATTATATTTTCTATATATAACCAATTAAGTTATATATGGAAAACCCAATAAATAAGTTATAAAGTTTTCATTATTTTAATTACAAGATATTTAGACTTCTTTTAAATTCGAAAATTAACCAATCTTTCAACAAATTTTTAAAAGTTTTAAAACTCTCCATAATATTAAACTCATTTAAAAATCTTTCCATAATTTTTTTAGGGTTTCAAAGTAACTGATTTGATTTTCATATTTGTAGTTTTTTCTAAATTAATTAGTCATATTAGTAAATAATAATCGTGTTATTTTAGAACACAATATTAAAATTGACATAATTTCTAATAATCAATACTTAATATATCATAAATTAAATAACCGTTTTATCATCATTTATAAATATTATTCGTCACATATGATTTAGTGAATATTATTAAACATGACAACTTTTCATAATTTATTAATATTATTATTCCCATGAATCAAGATATTTCAAATTATTTCTATCTTTATATAGAAGACTAAATTCAAACTTAAAACTACAAAATTTAAACTCCTTTTTAATTAACATATTTAAACTCTTTTTAAATTCGAATACTGACCAATCTTCCAACAAATTATTAAAAGTTTTAATACTCTACATAATTTTAAACTCATTTCAAAATCTTTACATAACTTTTTGAAGTTTTCAAATTAACCGATTTACTTTTCATTTTGGTAGTTATTTCTAAATTAATTAGTCATATTAGTAAAATTAAAACCGATTTGATTTTAATTTTTTTGATTTGGTATTAACTAGAATAAGTTATCATTTTAATATTCAAAATACTGATTGTCAAACTATAAATACTTACCATAATTGGTCAAAAATCAAACAAAATTTCATAATTTTTTAAAGTTGACTAATTCTAATTTTTTTATATTTTGTAACTATTTTGAAAATATTTTAAAACAGGTTGTTTTAGAAGAGTATAAAATTTGTTAAGTATAAAATGACGGCAAAAAAAGGTTTTTACATTTCAATATATTTAGTGACAAGTTATTCCACCCGCGTGTCACGCGGGCCTATACCCTAGTTTTTATATTAAACAAATCAAGGATTTAATTTCAATTTTTAATTATTTGCATAATTTAAACCTTTTTAAGGATAATATCCAAGGCTGAAAGCCAGTCCCATAAATCTTGCACGGACCATATTCAAGATTGGTATTTAATATCATAAGAGTTTTTAAGAAAAATTCATTAGGGAATCATATTCGGTTTCCGATATGATATACATACCATTTTAAGAAAATTATTATAGATTGAAAATTAGTCACAGTAATTCTTTAGAAGTACGTGTTGGGGATTGATAATTAGGCGTTGTTTGGCAGCCTCTTAGAGCATGCGTGACGGGGCGATAAGCGGGAAATTTTTGGGCGACTTCCGCAGAAAAAACTATTAGGGAATCATATCCGGTCTCCGGTATGATACATACTCTACCATGTCAAGAAAATTATTATAGATTGAAAATTAGTCATAATAATTCTTTAAAAGTACGTGTTGGGGATTGATATTTAGGGGTTGTTTGGTGGCCTCTTAGAGTATGCGTAACGGGAAGTGGGAGATTTTTGGGCGACTTCCGGCTATAATACACCCCCCGGGCGATATGTGGGGAAATAAAAGGGGGCATACATTAGTCGCGTGAGCTTGTTTGGATATATATATATATATAGGGTAGGGTTAATGTAAAAAACAATATTTTTGTGAGAAGAATAAGAATAGATCTAGGCCATTGAATCTATAATCTGGTGGTTGAGATTGGTAGTTTCTAAATAATTGTATTGTTTCTTATTTACATGGTTTAGTGTGGTATAGTGTCATATTTAGGTGATTTGTTTTATTTTAAAGCTCTTCTCACCCTTCTCACAAAACAATTGTTTTTTATTTGAACTATTTTATATATATATATATATATATATATAAAAGGTACTGGATCATTTCATAAGTTTTTTACAGCGAGAAGTGATATTAACCAATCATGTATTTTCTTTTAATGTTTTGTTTTAATTATATTAAAGGGTATACTGGTCATATCATATATTTTTAATATTTGGTATGTTTTAATAACCTGCGTATACCTCGTATGTTCACCGATCACCACTTTCGGTTTTTGATTTCACAATCCCAGATAACCAAGCCTTCAATAACCACCATCGCATATCGAATCCAGATTGATTGTTGAAGATTCCATCGAATTCGATTGTGATATTCAACACGCGTATGTTATGCCCAATATTATTCTTTCCTAAATCAGCCCTAAATCAGTATCGGTTCAGGAACATCGGGCTTTACTTCTCGTTAATCTTCACATCAATTTCGATTTACCAATGTTTTCCAATTATATGCTAGAATTGGAATTTAATTTATTAGGGTTCAACAAAACTAATATGATACTATTTCTGGTACCTGATGATGGTTTTTTCTAATGATTTATAATTACATAACATTTAATGTTTTTTTTCTATTTAATTTTAGTGTTAATTTGGTTAAACGTTTGATGTATTTCAAGATGTATAAGAATATTTGTTTTTATGAAAGATCAAAATCATTAACTTTTACATGTTTAACTGAATATTCAGTCTTAAATGGGTCATTATTATTATAAAACTATTTATTTTCCTTAACATATCATCCTTACCTCTTCATTATTCATAGTAGATTCAACAAAACAGGTAACTAATATCATGCTTTTTTTTCTTGTTAATTTTTATTTTCAATTTACCTGTTTGTTCTCAAATTATTAGGTGCAATGGACAATGATTCATCTTCACATAATCCTCAATCAAGCAACATACCGACTAATAATTACGAAAGTAAGTTCCACATTTTGCTCAATTTATCAATAAGACAAATTCACGTTAATCGCACAGTCCCATGATTAGAAACCACATTTTGCTTACTTTGTCAATTCATTTTGTATTAAACACACAACAGACTTTGTTATATTAACTTTTGATATCGTGGGTATATTATGGTTGGATTCATTATTTGTGTGTATGTATGTTCATACAGTTGTATGTATGGACTCCTCTATGTGTGTATGTACATTTTCTCAAATGTGTAGTTTTTTTTGTGTATGTGGGCTAGTATCTTGTTATATGCGTTTTATTTTACTAGTGACATATCTTTATAAACATGATGTTAGTCATAATGGTATACAATTTCAAACATTAGGTAATTTATACAAATATAATGTTGCAATTAGCCCGATAATTTTTAAATGCTAATAATACGCTGATCTTTTAATGCTTTCTAAGTAGTCCTCTTCTTTCATTGATAGTATTCATATTTTTGAATAATGATATTTTAATGTCATTTTTGTTTGTATAATGATCTAGGTTTTACTCATTTTTAACAGTATCTAGTCATTTTAACGATATCCAAACCGTTTTGCCAGGAAATGATGATGTTCCAGATATTCAAACCATTATCCCAGAAACTAATGAGACGTTACTCGGTCAGTCAAGTGTTCCACAAGTTATCAGCCTTGAACGTAAGAATTAACCAAGTTTCATTATTTACACTTATTTCATTATCATTTCTTATTATTATGCAATTATTAATATATTGTTTGACTTGTTCATTTGGTATTATATGCAGAAAATGACCAACCAAACTACACATACTCATCTGATGGAACAAAATATTGGATTCCAAATGCTCCATCAGATGAAAAACCTTCAATCGGGTTACATTTTAAAACATGGGATGATGTTGTTGTTATGTATAAGGCGTACGCATCCAAAGCTGGTTTTGACGTTAGGATGTCAACCATAACATGGACAAAAGGTGTCATCTCCCATAGGTATATGGTTTGTAGCAAAGCCGGTAGCCCACGTTTCAAAGATGTGGATACCATGGACACCTCATCGTCATCTACCAAGCGACGCCACACGTATATAAAGGTCACCGGTTGCACTGCATGTATCAGACTTAAAGTTCCATCGACATCAGTCGGGTTCGATATATATAATTTCATAGAGGGTCACAATCATGGCCTTGTCAGTGATTATAATATGGACCTAACCCAAGGAAGAAGACAACTACAGTTTTCAGACAAGAAATTTATTCAAAGTCTTCAAATTGCAGGTTTCGATCCAACCGTTGCTCACCATGTGCAATCATATCTGAAGGGCGGCCAACACTTGGTCACAGGAACAAGACTTACTTTAAGAACCTTGGTCGCAATGTTAGGTCTTTTGTAGCTGATGCAGATGCTCAAATGATTGTCCATAGGTTTCCCAACAACATGAATCATTTGGAGGGTTTTTTTTCCAATACAAAGCTGTTGACGGTTAGCTAAGGTCAACGTCTGGTCTGACGACATATCTAGATGCAACTACACTATGTTTAGTGAAGTTTTAGCTTTCGACGCTACGTACGCAACAAATAGGTAACGATCGTGCGATTATCTTTTCCTGCAACACGCGTCATAAATTTTTTATATCCATTAAATTTTTCTACAGGCATAATATGATTTTTGTCCCTTTCACGGGCTTGGATTGCCACAAGAAATGCGTTACCTTTGGTGTTGGCTTAATACATAATGAGACGATTGACTCTTACCAGTGGTTACTAAATGCGTTCATTACAGCTCATGGCAAGCAGCCCAGGTTTGTCTTGACTGATCAGGGTGCGGCTATGAAACAAGTCGTTTCAAGTGTTTTGACCGAATCCACACATAGACTGTGCATGTGGCATGTTACAAATATTATACTTTTTTTCGCGTGTTACACTTTTAAAAATATTATTGACTTGTGTTTTCTTTTTTGTTTAAGCTGAAGGGAGAGATGCAGGTTAATGAAGAAATCAGGTGTCGTGTTAATAAGTTGGTTTGGAATGTTTTCATCAAGCCAGAGACCTTCGAATCTAGATGGCATACTCTGATTGACGAATTCAACTTAAGCGAAAAAAAATGGTTAAAAGACGTGTTTGCTATCAGAGAAAGTTGGGCACCGGCTTACTTTAGAGAGTTTCCAATGTGTTGCCTAATGAAGAATACCTCCCGGTGTGAGAGTTCCAATTCACAGTTCAAAGTATATTCTAGTCTTCGAGTCGGTATCATTGTTGTCATCAGATTCTTCAGACGAGTCCGTTTCAGATGTGTAAACGTTCTCGACACTTTCCACATATTCCATACCTTGTTTGTCCATCATTGCTACTTTATCTTTTCTCGCTTGGATCCTTTCTTTTCTCGCTTGGAAGATGTACAAGCAGTTTATGAATTGAACAAGATTGTTCCTTCGGCTAGAATATACTTTGAATTGTGAATTGGAACTCTCACGCCGGGAGGTAGTCTTCATTAGGCAACACATTGGAAGCTCTCTAAAGTAAGCTGGTGCCCAACTTTCTCTGATAGCAAACATGTCGTTTAACCATTAGTTTTCGCTTAAGTTGAATTCGTTTGAAGGTCTCTGGCTTGATGAAAATATTCCAAACCAACTTATTAACACGACACCTGATTTCTTCATTAACCTGCATCTCTCCATAAGCTTAAACAAAAAAAAACACATGTCAATAATATTTTTGAAAGTGTAACACGCGGAAAAAAAAGTAGAATTAAAACCAGATTCAATCCTTAACAGGTATTTTATTTGTAACGTGCCACATGCACAGACTATGTGTGGATTCGGTCAAAACACTTGAAACGGCTTGTTTCATAGCTGCATCCTAATCAGTCAAGACCAACCCAGGTTGCTTGCCATGAGCTATTATGAACACATTTAGTAACCACTAGTAAGAGTCAATCGTCTCATTATGTATTAAGCCATCACCAAAGGTAACACATTTCTTGTGCAATCCACGCCCGTGAAAGGGACAAAAATCATATTATGCCTGTAGAAAAATTTAAGGGATATAAAAAATTAATGAAGCATGTTGTAGGAAAAGATAATCGCACGATCCTATTTGTTGCGTACGTAGCGTCGAAAGCTAACACTTCACCAAACATAGTGTAGCTGCATCTAGATATGTCGTCAAACAAGAATATTGACCTTAGTTTACCGTCAACAGCTTTGTCTTGGAAAAAAATCCTCCAAATGATTCATGTTATCGGCAAACCTATCGACAATCATTTGAGCATCTGCATCAGCTACACAAGACCTAACATTGCGAGCATGGTTCTTAAAGTCAGTCTTTGTTCCTGTGACCAAGTGTTGGCCGCCCTTCAGATATGATTGCACACGGTGAGCAACGGTTGGACGGAAACCCGCAATTTGAAGACTTTGAATAAATTTCTTGTCTGAAAACTGTAGTTGTCTTCTTCCTTGGGTTAGGTCCATATTATAATCACTGACAAGGCCATGATTGTGACCCTCTATGAAATTATATATATCGAACCTGACTGATGTCGATGGAACTTTAAGTCTGATACATGCAGTGCAACCGGTGACCTTTATATACGTGTGGCGTCGCTTGGTAGATGACGATGAGGTGTCCATGGTATCCACATCTTTGAAACGTGGGCTACCGGCTTTGCTACAAACCATATACCTATGGGAGATGGCACCTTTTTTTCATGTTATGGTTGACATCCTAACGTTTAAACCAGCTTTGGATGTGTACGCCTTGTACATAACACCATTATCATCCCATGTTTTAAAATTTAACCTGATTGAAGGTTTTTCATCTAATGGACCATTTGGAATCCAATATTTTGTCCTATCAGGTGAGTATGTGTAGTTTGCTTGGTCATTTTCTGCATATAATATCAAATGAACAAGTCAAACAATATACTAATAATTGTATAATAATAATAAATGGTAATCAAAGTAAGTGTCACTACTAGAAAAATAGCTTTTAATGATTAACAATTTATGACCCACGACTATTTATGACTCGAAAATGTGTGTGTCATAAAAAAAGAGTCATGTTTTCTAAAAATTAGAAGATTTATGACTCAACTTTTTTGCGAGTCACTAAGCAGCAGTCATAAATTGAGAAAAACGAAGATTTATGACTTACTTTTTTGCGAGTCATTAAGCAGCAATCATAAAATGAAAAAAAAAACAAAGATTTATGACTCTCTTGAAATAAAAAAAAAAACACCCGCCATGTATCAAAATAAAGCGCCCAATTAAACGTAAACTTGAACCCATTTCATCTTATCTTCTGATACATACCACAACCATCGTTCTTCTCCCTCAATCTTCGCTGAGGGTTTGCAGGACACTCATTCACACCTCTAGTTAGTCTCCTCCATCGGTCTTCTAGGGTTCAGTCACACTCATTCATGGCTAGGGTATGCAACACACTCATTCACGGCTAGGGTTTGTTAATTGGAGTTGATTGAAGTAAAAGTTTCAGGTACATGCCTTCAATTTTACATTATTCTACTGTTAATTGCTAGTTTCATAAGTGGATAGGGTTTCATGGACTCTTAATTTAGTGCTTGAAAAACTGAATTTATTGCTTTCTAAATGTTAAAATCTAAATGCAGATCTTGATAAAATGGGGGTTTTTTTACATTTTGATAATTATTATTAAAGTACATTGGACTCTTATGACCTTTAAGGTCATTTTTAGGACTGTTTATGGTCGTATTTAGGGCTGTTTAAGCTTGGGGTTGTTTTAGCGCTCTGTTTGGGCTGTGTTAGGTTGTTTTTGTGCATTGATATTGGTACATAAAGAAATTGTCTGGTTATGGAATCGAATTCGGGTTCATATTATGAAGAAGGTTTCAAAACGCACAAAGGTCCAAGTATAATATCAAAACCTAATAAAGGGATACGCCAATCCACTATATTGTTTAGATGCAAGAAACCTAAGAGGAGGAAGAAGAGATTGTGTAACATCCCAAATTTTAGTAACATATTAATATGATCTTTGGGATCTAAAGATAAAAAATTTGAAGTAAAAATATATATTTATTATATGTTCTTATGTGAAAGTTTATAGACTTTTATAAATGTTAACATCGAAGTGGTTTTATAAATTAGAAATAACCAGAAGTGGTTTTATAAATTAGAAATAACCAATCTTTGTTGCGAAAGTATAAAATGAAAAGGTTGAAGGGTTATATTTAAATTTGGTTAAGAACTCAACTTTGGTGTAAAACACCAGACATCTCCACTTCACACACACACACACACACACATTCAGTGTTCTGTGAGTGTTTGCCATTGATATAGCTGATGGATAGGAAAGATAAACTAAATTTTGTTGCATAATTAAGGAGGAGCTATCATTTAATAATCAAAGAAGACCAAGTAGTAAATTCTATCTTCCTCCTTAAATAACCAAGATGTACCTTGATGTTCACATGTAGGTGTAGTTTAAATTCCATGAAATTGGGGTTTTGTGTTATGTTGTTTAGTTTGAAAACTTCATATTTTATGATAATAGGTGAATAGAAGCATTAGTTTAACGGTTTGGTATAATATTGGAGGAATCATAAAGCTAGGTTTTCCTTGATTCAATATGTGGGTTTTAATATTGAAGATGATGAATATTTGGAAGTAACATGCCTAGCTTGAAAACATGTGGCTTTTGTTTGAAATAGGTAAAAGTCATTCTTTTTAGTTGAGATGATTCTATATGAGTTATTTGAAATGAGTTAAATCGACAAAGTGATAAGCTATTTGCAGTAAAGATATATGCACACAAGGTGTTTGTGTAAATGTCTCAACCAAAAGAAAATAAACGAGTTGTTAGGATATAAAATTCATGTTGCTGCAGTCTTAAAAATATTTGTATAAAATCATAGGAAAATCATGTTGAGGCGTATTATATATGCTTGGAAAGCCCTTTTGACATGATATGTTTCATCTTTGAACATTAGAATCTAATTCAGATTTAAAGGGGTTCAAATTAGTAGATTAAAATGACATTCAGTATACGCAGCATGCTGTTTGATGTTAAATAATGGTTCTGTCATGTTCTTAAACAAATCATATAAAATCGTATAAAAATATGGAAAAGGTGTATTGTATATGTATGGAAATATCTGAGTCTACTACAATTCGTAATTGAACATGAAAAGCTAAATGAACCTTTAAATAGGTCAAATAAGCAAATTACCATAGTTGCACAGAAAGTGTTGTACAAAATAAACTTTTATAAACTAGTATATAATGACTAATGTTTGTAGCCCTTAGGGTTAAGATTGGAATATTGATCACTGGAGTTATTCGGACATGATATTTATTAAAGTTTTGTACAAACGAGTTGATATATGTGTATACATTGATTTGTTGATTTTGTGGATGAATGAATATATGCTTTGAAGTATATGATGAATGGATACTAAGGATGTACGTTACGTATCCTAAAATTATTATGTTGAATTTCTAAGCCATGTATGCTAAAACTTTGAAATCAACGGATCAAAGTTGAAGATTAATTAACAAGAACCCCACAAGCAAAGGTAAGTTAATCTTACATCATTTAGGAAGTTGAGCCTTGTTAATATGTAGTGTTTATTATGCGGGAATGAATTGTGTTTAGATTATAAATAATAGTAGTATTTCGTAGTATTTTTAAAAATCATAAAAGAATAGAAACATAATATAAATGCCACACAACCGACTTTAATTAGAAAGTCAGGTGAACGATCGCAAATGCAGGTTAGCGTGCCTGTGCTGGTCAGCTCGTGCGTGCAGGTGCAGTTCAGCTCGCACGTGCATGCTGGTTAGCACATGTACATCAGAGCGCACCCGTGCAAATCAGTTTTACACATAGGTCGGGTCAACGCTCTCAAATGTTGGCTAGTGTGCTGGTCAGCTCGTACGTGCAGGTGCAGTTCAACTCGCATGCGCATGCAAACCAGCACACGAGAACCATACAGCTTAGGTAATTATGAAGACAGTTTACCTTTTCGTGTGTGCAGACAGTTTGTGTATGGCAAGGATATGAAAATGGAGTATATGATTGGAAGCATGTTTGAAGCGATCACACAGCTTAGGTAGTTATGCTATTTTATATATGAATAGCTATATGAAGTATTTACATATGTATATAATGGCTTACAAAATGTAACTTCAGGAGTTTTTAATCATATCATGAGAATACCCCTACACAATTTGGTAATTTTTTTGCTTGAAAAGATAGCTTTTGAGGTCCATTTTCTAAACATTAGATTTATAGTATTGTTATAAATCAAGGGAAATATATAGTGCGGATATTATATCTTAAACTTCATGAAGGAGATAGTTCGTGACGGACTTGACATACTCGTCAATAACTATGTAAGTGTAATTTACTCTTTTGCTTATTGGTTTGTATAGGTTCGTTTTGATTGAATATGTTTTGACTCGACCAAGTTTGTAACGTCTTTTTTTTTTCTTCTTAGGTTGGTGGAGGCAAAGAGGTATACACGAATGCGGATCTTGATGCGGTTCGTGAAGAATGGTCGAGCTATGTGGTTCGGTTTGTTTTCCGAGAATGATTTCTTGTATTGACTAAACAAATATTTTTTGTATCATTTTGATGTAGGATGTTTGATTAAGAAATGAAATGAAAGGTTTATTTTGTATAATTGTTTCCTTAATTTAAATAATAATAATAATAATAATAATAATAATAATAATAATAATAAAATATTTTTTTAAATAATACAATGACTTTCAAATTTGCGTGTCTTCAATTGCAGTCATAAAAGCGTGTCATAAAGTGTAACTCATAAACGCGAGTCATAAAGGTGAGTCGTAAAACGTGAGTCATAAGTTATGACTCGCAAGTGCGAGTCATAATTGATTTATGACTGGGCTATCAATGACTAGTGTTTGCGAGTCATCTGTACCCATTTATGACTCGCAATGCGAGTCATTAAAAGCCTTTTTTTCTAGTAGTGTGTAAATAATGAAACTTGGTTAATTCTTACGTTCAAGGCTGACAACTTGTGGAACACTCGACTGACCGAGTAACGTCTCATTAGTTTATGGGATAATGGTTTCAATTTCGGGAGCATCATCATTTCCTGGCAAAACGGTTTGAATATCGTTAAAATGACTAGATACTGTTAAAAATGAGTAAAACCTAGATCATTATACAAACAAAAATGACATTAAAAGATCATTATTCAAAAAGATGAATACTATCAATGAAAGAAGAGGACTACTTAGAAAGCATTAAAAGATCAGCGTATTACTAGCATTTAAAGATTATCGGGCTAATTGCATCATTATATTTGTATAGATTACCTAGTGATTGAAATTGTATACCATTATGACTAACATCATGTTTATAAAGATATGTCACTAGCAAAATAAAACGCATATAACAAGATACTAGCCAACATGCATACAAAAAAACTACACACTTGAGAAAATGTACATACGCACATAGAGGAGTCCATACATACAACTGTATGAGCATACATACACACGAATGAATGAATCCAACCACAATATACCTACGATATAAAAAGTTAATATAACAAATTCTGCTGTGTGTTTAATACAAAATAAATTGATAAAGTCAGCAAAATGTGGTTTCTAATCCTTGGACTGTGCGATTAACGTGAATTTGTCTAGTTGATAAATTGAGCAAAATGTGGAACTTACTTTCGTAATTATTAGTCGGTATGCTGCTTGAATGAGGATCATGTGAAGATGAATCATTGTCCATTGCACCTAATAATTTGAGAACAAACAGATAAATTGAAAATACAAATTAACAAGAGAAAAGATAGCATGATATTAGTTACCTGTTTTGTTGAATCTACTATGAAAAATGAAGAGGTAAGGATGATATGTTAAGGAAAATAAACCATTTTTATAATAATAATGACCCATTTAAGGCTGAATATTCAGTTAAGCAAGTAAAATTTAATGACTTTGACCTTTCATAAAAACAAATATTCATATACATCTTGAAATACATCAAACGTTTAACCAAATTAACATTAAAATAAATAGAAAAAAACATTAAATGTTATGTAATTATAAATTATAAGAAAAAACCATCATCAGGTACCAGAAATAGCACCCTATTAGTTTTGTTGGACCCTACTAAATTAAATTCCAATTCTCGTAGATAATTGGAAAACATTGGTAAATCGAAATTGATGTAAAGATTAACGAGAAGTAAAACCTGATGTTCCTGAACCGATACTGATTTAGGTCTGATTTAGGGAAGAATAATATTGGGCATAACATACGCCTGTTGAATATCACAATCGAATTCGACGTCATCTTCAACAATCAATCTGGATTCGACATGCGATGATGGTTATTGAAGGCCTGGTTATCCGGGATTGTGAAATCAAAGATTGAAAGTGATGATCGGTGAACATACGAGGTATACGCTGGTTATTAAAACATACCAAATATAAAAATATATGATATGACCAGTATACCCCCTTTAATATAATTAAAACAAAACATTAAAAGAAATTACATGATTGGTTAATATCACTTCTCGCTGTAAAAAGACTTCTGAAATGATCCAATACCTATATATATATATGATATTGAGCTACAAACCACTACTTTTTTAAAATAAAAAGTTGTTAGAAAATTCATAAAGCTAAATAATATATTTATCTTGATATTAAATTTTTAAATAAAAAACTACTTACTAAAAAGAGAACATTAAAAAGAAAAAAAATAAATATAAAACTATTAATAAGAAAGAGAAATGTATTTAACGAGAGAGAGAGAGAGAGAGATGTGGGAAAATTTTGTAAAAATCTATCTTATGTGAAATGTGATGTCATGTGCGTTGATAAAACTTTTTTTATTATATTATATAGAATTAGATGGGGCAACAAAGGGAGTGAAAAACCACGGAGGGGCAACGTTGGGAGGGCATTTGTTGCCCCTAGTGCTCACATGGCAATAATGTGACACTGTGAAGGGGCAACGTTGCCCCTCTCCACATGGGGCATCCTTAAGAATCTAAAACTCAGTTTTACTTGATAAAAACAGCCAACTTTGAAGACAGGATTTCTGAAGATCGCATCGAGTAATGAGATCGATCGGTATTGTTTATGTTCCAATTTATAATAAAGCGGGTACTGAATATCATACCAAATTTATCTATATGATAGTACGGTACCAGTTTTCGTTACCAAAAATCATTATTTTATAATATTGGTCTCCTACCGATATTGATATAAGTACCGAAAAAACGGTATTTCTGATAAAGTGGATGCCAATACCGTACCAAATTTATTGGTACGTTACCAGTACCAAAACTTGGTACATGATGCTTATTACTTGATACCTAATGCTTATCCCTAGATTCATATCTACTAGAATTATGCTTAAATTCAGACAAAGTTATTAAATATTGATTTATTTCATTAATCAGTTTGATCACATCTCTTAACTCAGATTTAACATGTTAAAGGTTTCTGAACACACAAAAACACAGTTGTAAAAAATACAAAATAATAATCAATTGCCAATTTTGCTAACAGTTTTTTTTAATTGTCCTTAAAAACCTATATTGATTTAACGTCACAAATTTTTAATAATGTTTATTAATGTTAATGATAACATAATTACAGCACTTTCTTCATAGCTTTGGGAAGTCAAAACACATCTGAACCAACTTTATGTCCTTTATTTGTACTTTGTATTCTAAATTTTAATTAACTTACAAATGTATTGAAAATAACAAAGTTAACCATGTGGACAAAGAAAAAATGTGTTAATATGAGAAAAATAAGTCAAGTATATATTGATTGGTGTAATTCCGCCGAAATTGTTCCGTGATAAACGCGTTTTCTTCCTTTTTTCTCTTATAAATAAAATAAAAGAAACATGATAGGAATGGTAGGTCTTTCACTACCGGGACCGTTTAGCAAAATGATTGAAGGAGTCATACTCAGATGGTGACAAGCCGCCCGTTACGGCCAGAACCATATATACATATAGATGTTGACGATTACTTTAAGAATTTTCAAGGATACGTCGATGTTATTGACCACATAAACAATATAAGAGTAGACCGGTTACACTTTTCCACAAAACAATTTTTTCTTTCATTAAATATATTAGAAAGTCAAGGTTATATATAATCGATGTTACAGAATTAAATGTAGATAGAAAACAAGGTTAACTCTAATTATATTTGTCTGATAGTGTGTAACTCTAATTGTGCTATAGTTTAAATTGGTTATGTAACTAGGTTTTCTTTATATTTTATACACACACCGATAAGTGTCCGTACAATGTGGAGAGACACAAACACTGGTAATTATGTAAATGTTAATTTTTTTAATTAAAGAAATTATAGCAATACTATATATCTATCTATACTCTCTAATAAAAGGCTACAAATTTTGTCACTTATCACTCTCACATTAAATCTCACTCTTTTTAACAAATTTATAATAGTAAAATAGTACTTACCATTTTTAAAAATTATACTTCAAAATTTGTTAATTTAATATTTATTTCCTATATTTTTTTTAAAATATTTGATATTTATAAATATCTTTTACTTTAAAATTGTTTTTAAGTTTATTGTACAACAACTTATTAATAGTGTTTAACGGGACGTTTATTGTTTCTTGTATACTGATTATTTATTAAATATTTAATTTTTAAGAACTACTCGTGTAATGCACGAGCCTCAAACTAGTAATCAATAAAATGCTTGTTTTGTAATGTAATCTTTTAAAAACAAATATTAACGTATGAAAAAATTATGAAATTGTGGAAAGAAGTTAGTGTAATTTTAGTTTCAATGATAACTCTTCTTCGTTAGACTCACTTATTTTAGGTTTTAGCATTCCGATACGGTATTGATCTCATAGTAGTGTTTAAAATAAAATGTATTTTTATCTATATTTCGATAAAAGTTTTATCAAAAACAAGACTCGTTGTAACCTAAAACCCAATACTTATATAAAAATATGATTTGTTGCCTTCAATAATCTATTTGGTGTGTGAATTATTTCTCTGACATAAGTAGAAACTTACAATTAATATTTGGTCAAACATGAATAATACATTTGCATACTTTTAGTATCTCAAGATAAAGAACAATTTTATAGTTTGAACTTTGAAGACAACACAATATAATATTACAATTTTATATTAAAAATTGATATCATCAACGCAAACGTATATCCCTAACACATAGTTTAATAAGTAATAACTATAAAATAAAGATCTCGACGTGTCTATTAACGTGTAAGATTTGAGATCTTTTGGCCTAATGGTTCCCACGTTTGACATAATCCATAATTGACAATCAAGAATCAAAACAAATTTTATTACCTTTGTATTCAAAATGTAACAAATATCTATTATTTATTACAAAGATTTGTTGAATTCAATAACTATGTTCTTTGTCTTTTTGCCAGTACAAAAAAAAAAAAACATTAGACACGACAAGCAACCCTATTTGATTCATTCTGTAAAACACGCTTAAAGCTGGCACAAGGTTGGTTCGTGAGTTCGTTCCAACTTTTAAATAAAACATCACATGCACACTTAAATTATAAATATGTTCATTTATTTCTAAACACTTATCATATTACTACAATCTTTGTGTAGGAATTTAAAAACCAGCAATGAAGTTCGGAAAAGAATTTGATTCACAAATGGTGCCTGAATGGCGAGAAGCTTATATGAATTACAACTATCTCAAGATTCTTTTGAAACAGATCTTGATATTCCACAGGCGGCCAGAGAATCAGGAGAAAACAAGGCCGGTGCCGCCGTCGAATGCGGCTTCTTTGAAGAGAAGGGTGTCTCTTTTTAGGGCCTTTAGTAGGTATGGTAATAATAACAGTCCGAAAAAAGAGAGTGAAGATGAAGTGATATTAATGCAGACAGCTGATGAGGAACAAGGGGAAGATGGCAGGAGTTACCAGACGATTTTTCTCCGGTCGTCCGAGGAAGGCGGAGATCTTGAGCTTGTCTTCTTTAGAGGACTTGATCATGAGTTTAATAAAGTTATTGGTTTTTATAAAAGTAAAGTGAAGGAGGTGGTGAAGGAGGCTGAGGAATTGAGTAATCAAATGGAAGCCCTCATTGCTCTTAGGATTAAAGTTAACAATCCTACGGCCGCCACTGCTGCCGCGGTGGCTCCGTCTCCCTTCATGAATGAAGGAAACACAGGTAGTTAATTTAGTTAAAAGCATTACATTACAACAGTCTTAAGTCTTAACAATGTTAAACGGTTAATCTTGATAAATGTTTAAAGTATTATAGTTTGTCGTTTATTTAAGTTTATCGAGTTGTTCAAAGTCATAGTTGGTTTAGGTTTTGAGTTAAATATAAATAGATTCGTAGGGTTAATAATTTGCGTGTGGACGTGTGGTCTTAACTTTAGTTTGATTATATTGATAAAAAAATCAATCAATTGTTCTTGATCAAAATCGTTTCGTTGTTTAGATTCTGATTTCCAACAAATATGAATAAAATATTTTCTGACTTTAGATGAATTTAAATTTTAAGGTACATATACATTGGAGGTGATTCATGAAGAGCAACAAGAAAAAAGATCTGAGGTTACTAAAGGATACAAGATGGCGTCTTTAGAGGTTTTAAATCATGTAAAGATCAATGCCACCACAGAAACACCGTTATCAACCACGAAAAATGTTTTCAAAAGTTTAAATTTTGACTTGCATTTCAACAAAAATGAAGTTAGAGATGCACAAGAAAAGCTGAAGCAAGCGTTTATCGAGTTTCACGAAAAGCTTCGGTTTTTAAAGAACTACGCGTAAGCATTTATATTAGTCACTTTGAATGTGAAATGAGTTTTGGTTACAAATTAACTAAATTGTATCTTGAATTACAAACCAGGTTCTTGAATCAGTTAGCATTCTCTAAGATCATGAAGAAGTATGATAAGGTTAGAAATTTTCGGTTTTTGTCATAATTTATGTGTCTCAGTGCCTCTGCGTGTTCAATTGCTGACTGAGAATATTACAATTGCAGATCACATCAAGAAACGCGTCTGATGCTTACCTGCAGACGGTTGAAGAATCTTACTTGAGCCAATCTGATGAGGTATGTTACTACGTTTATTACATGATTGTACACATGTTAACTGATCAGGCACTTCAAAATCAGTTAAGTTATTAACATTTAACAAAAAATTGATTCAGGTTTCTAAGCTCATAGAACGAGTCGAAGCAGCGTTCGTAAAGCATTTTTGTAATGGGAATCGGCATCAGGGAATGAACACGTTAAGGCCCAAAGCCAAAAGAGAGAAGCACCGCATAACATTTTTTGTCGGTAAGTTTGTTACGATACAAAATGGTAATTGAGATATTAAGATCGATAAAGAGAAAGGAAGAAAAACAGAGAGAGGGAAAACCAAATCAATTCATCGATACTCGTCTATCCAACAGATCCCGTATATGTATACAAACATATTACGGATATAACCCTAAACTATTAGTTATTTACACTTTAGTCCCTCTACTATGTGATACCTAACAAAGTTAGTTAAGATTAAAGAACCTGTTTTTAACTTGCTACTAAAACTTTAACTAATGTATTAACTATTTCAGGTTGCTTCTTTGGATTCTCGTTAGCACTTATGATTGCGATTATTGTAAGTGTACACGCTAGGAATCTTCTTAAAAGCGAAGGTCGAACTCAGTACATGAATACCATCTTTCCACTGTACAGCATGTTTGGATTTCTGGTGTTACATATCCTGATGTATGCTGGAAATGTGTACTTTTGGACACGTTATCGCGTTAATTACTCGTTTATATTTGGATTTAAGCCGGGTACTGAATTGGGTTTCAAAGAAGTTCTACTTCTCGGTTCTGGTCTATCAGTGGTCACTCTTGCAGCTGTACTCTCAAATCTCGAAATGGAATTGGATCCCGAAACTAAAAGTTACAAAGCAATTACTGAGTTACTCCCTCTGCTTTTAGTCATTGTAAGAAACTCCTCTTTTCCCTTGTACTTTTATGTATACAGGATTATGAGTTATTAATTATTGATTTAAACGTAAACTATGTTTTGTAGGTTGTTATTTTGATAACATTATGTCCGTTCGACATCTTCTATTGGGCAAATCGTTTCTTCCTGCTGGCCTGTTTATGGCATTGCATTTGTGCTCCACTTTACGCAGTCACACTCCCTGATTTCTTCTTGGCTGACCAGTTTACTAGTCAGGTATGATTCGAATTTCAAAAACATGAAAGAAGGATCATATTCAAATTAATAAACTAAAATTTATTAACTTCATAATTTGTTAATGTTTCAGGTTCAATTATTGAGAAATCTACAGTTCTATGTATGCTACTATGGTTGGGGAGACTTCAAAACAAGAGATGCAGAAAAATGCAACAATAGTGAAGTTTATGATGTTCTTTTTATTATTATTGCGGTTATCCCATATTGGATTCGAGTCCTACAGGTACATATATGATATAGCACATCCTACATTAATACATTACGGTTTCATTTGTAAGATGCATGTTTTTTGATTATTATTTGTATGAATCTGTAGTGCATAAGACGCTTGTGTGACGGGCGAGATTCTACACAAGCTTTAAACGGACTCAAATACTTCTCCACCATTGCTGCGGTTGTTACAAGGACAATTTACAGTCAAAGAAGAGGAATAACCCTGAAGATCATATCGGCATCTACCTCCGGAGTCGCAACAATATTCAGTACCTACTGGGATATAGTGATGGATTGGGGTCTGCTATGTAAGGATTCCGAGAATCCATGGTTAAGAGACAAGCTTATATTACCTCACAGATCTATCTACGTCATAGCAATGGTAATTACTAATTACTAGTTAGCGATATGCTGATTCAAATACGATATGCAAGTGATTAACATTTTGTTATTTGCAGGTATTGAATGTGATACTGAGACTTGCCTGGATGCAGACTGTGATGGATTTTCATGAAGCCCCTTTTCTCCACAAAAATGCATTAATCGCAATCGTTGCGAGTTTGGAGATCATTCGGCGTGGAATATGGAACTTCTTCAGGTATGGTTCGATCCGTAACTGAGAATGCATGGCATTTATATCATTAAAGTGTAGTATAACTTTGAAATGAATGAATGCAGGTTGGAGAATGAGCATTTGAACAATGTTGGCAAATTTAGAGCTGTGAAATCGGTTCCGTTACCTTTTAGCTACGAGGATGGATACAAGAATCTTTGATTCGTTTATTGATTGATTTATAATAGTAGTAACAATAGCAGGTTGTAAAGATAATCACCAGTTTTGTGTCTACATAATGAAAAATTTCATTGTCATTTCATTGATGCATATTGTTGTTGCTTATTAATTGTTTTTTGAACGCCATGCTTTATTAAGACTCACCAATACGGGATTCTTGGGATGTTTTTAAGGAGATAGAATGTGATGTGGAAGAGAGAGTGTATGATGTGAAGGAGAGAGTGTGTAGTTAGATTATTGGTGAAAAATGTACTAAGAATGTGTTTGTGAGATGAGTAGGAGAAGAGATGTGGTATTATTGTGGGGTCAAATGCAAGTGGCATATAAAAAGACTTTCAAAAACACCAACTATTAGAGATGGTCTTAATGATACCATCATAGCCGCCCCGGTCAGCTAAAAGAGCATCACACATCCCAACTTTCCCTTTATTCTTCACCCATACAAACATAAGTCGTTTAATATCTTCCTTGATTCTATTAATCTACACTCGTTTTTGTTGAAAAATGTTACTTTATTAGCCTTCCATAAGCATTAACAAGCCGTGGGGATGACCGAGTGAATTTCTCACAATTTAACTAATAGAAACGGAAACAAAATATTGAGAAATTACCGGGATCTACCTTTAAATAGACGGTCAAATACAATCAAGACATAATAAGACCAGCAAATCTCGAGCTTTCTTTTAGCAAATTATTTCCTTGTTTGAGCACAACTTGTTTCTATATATTTTTGTGCAAGTGTTAAAATTCATAACAAAAATTTCAGTACAGTTAAAAGCTCTTGATTCTCAGCATGGTATCAAAGCGGTGTTCATGATCTGAGGATCGATCCTGCTTATAATCCACTCACCAGAAAAAAAAACACACACACACAACCATGTCAAAAATAGACAATAGCCTTACTATCTGAAATAGTCAATCTTCTCAATACGGCTGGCATATCGTGTATACTCGTACACGATAAGACACGAGCACGAAATGTGTATATATGTACACGACACGCAAACTTATCGTGTACATGTATCTCAAACACGAACGTGTTACTACTTGGTACACACAATAAGATATTACTAATTTACTAAGTAGGGTTAATGTTGAGGCAGCAAGTTGTGACGACTGAAGGAAGCACCGACGACCGCGAGGTTGATGGCCGGAGTTCAGAGGCGGCGCCGATGGCCATAGTTCAGAAGAGGGGTTGATTTGTCAGAGAGGGAATGCCGTGAGTGGTGACGGCTGAGAAATAGAGAGTGAAAATGTTTTAAGAATTTAGGGTTTAAGATAACTTATAATTATATATATATATATATATACATATATATATTTAATTATAAAAACCTAACCAGATACTTAATATGTACTTAACAGGTAAACATGTATTTTACCTATTTAGACACGAAAATTAACACGTAAATTCGTGTCTACCTGTTTAGTACACGAAACATGTTATGGCTTTACATGTTACCTGTTAAATTCGTGTAGGTATGTGTCGTGTATTCGTGTCTCATGTATAAATTGTCAGCCCGACTTCTCAAGAATGACATCTAATTCATTGTTAAACCTACAACAATCCGTCACAAAGTATTATTCTTGAACAACAACCGGTTACAGCAACCAAAACCATCACCCTCAAGTTCGATAATTGTTTGTTGAAAGCGAACCCTAAACCTAATCCAATTGTCCATTCCAAAACCCAAAACCGGGCAACCATGGGTGATCATAAGACCATCAACAGCGGCGACGACCACACAAAATCCATCGAAAAATAACCACCGGAAAACAGACCATCGAAAAAGGAGTCGTTGTTGCTTTGCAGTCGCAAGTAAAGAAATAGGGGGCGTGATGCGGGTTTAGGGTTTAAGAATGTTATCTCAAGCCCTTCTTTTTCACCTTTATCCATTTTAAACCCCTCTCAATCGAATAATTCAGTTATCAACCCAAAGTTCTTTAGCCCAGAAATACTTAATTTATTGGAAAACCCACAAGTTTCAAGCCTCACAAAAAATAACCATGAAACTTATATGGGTATGGGAGAAGTTAACATGATAACCAATTGTGAAATATGATTTATTGATATTTGATTCTGGTGCTTGACACTATGACTTATGAATTATCATATCTTATCTCGTCTTCAAAACCAAGGAAGACACACATCCAAACCGCAAATGGAGGAATGGTGGGTGTAAAAAGGGGAGGGGGCTATTGAGATTTCACCAACGTTGAAACTGTCTAATTGTATCTATGTGCCATCGTTATCACATAAATTGTTATCAATTAACCATGTTACAAAAGAACTCAATTTCATTGTATTAATGAATCCCGCGTTTTTTTATCTTATACAGGACTTCAGGACCGGGTGATAATTGGGCGTGACACTGAACGCCAAGGATTATAATTTGTGGATGAGGTGACCCAACATGGTAATGTAATTCTTTCTCACGGGACAACTCATATGGAAGCATGGCTTTGGCATATAAGATTAGGACATTCGTCCACCGGTTATTTGCATCTTTTGTTCCCTAAATTATTCCCTTCCAACGGTATGTTAAATTGTGAAACATGTATTCTAGCCAAAAGCCATAAAAAAAATTAAAGCAACTAACACCAGGGTCGGTTTACCTTTTTAGTTAATTTGTTTTGATGTTTGGGTCCGGCCAAAGTTAAAGGGGGACAAGATTTTCGTTTTTTCCTATTAATTTATAGATGACTGTACTCGTGTGACATGGGTGTATCTGTTGAAAACACAAATCAGAAGTTTTTGATAAGTTCATTATGTTTTACACAATGATCCAAGCCCAATTCAAGACCAATATTTAAACCCTACGATCTAATATGGAGGAGAATTTGTTAACGCCTCTGTGAAATAGTTCCTTAAATCAAAAGAAATGATTCATCAAACCACTTGCCCAAACCAATCTGAACAGAATGGCGTAGCCGAAGGAAAAAACCGCCTTCTGTTGGAAATAAATAGGGCCCTTATGCTTGAATCTAAGTGTAATATTCGGCCCCTCGCACTATCAATATTGTTCGCTTTGCTAACGAAGAGCTCACATATTTGTTTTTGGTTGTCCATGTGGAGACTTCCCAGGAGGTCACCCATCTTGCTACTACTCTCACATGAGCACGTTTAACTGTGGAGCTCTCTTCTCGTCCACTAGCATTAAACCCAAAACGCGTTGGTGATTTAAGAGACGAGACATTTACTTATGACCAAGGATCTCTCCTATCGACAACCGATGTGGGATTTGTCTAGGGTGTTACAAATACCCCCCCCCCCTGGTCTCATCGTCCTCGATGAGGTTTGCCCCACCATCCAGATCCAAAATGTGGGATTTGTCTAAGGTGTACCTCATGACTCCCCCCAGGGACTCATCGTCTCTATCGAGGTTTGTCCCAACATCCCGAATAGCAAAAGAGTGGCTCTGATACCACTTGTAATATCTGGCCTTTCGTACCACTAATATTGTCCACTTTGCCTAAGAAGAGTTTATGGATTTTTTTTTTGGTTGTCCATATGGAGACTTCTCAAGACGTAACCCACTCTGCTACTAATCCTAATATTTTATAAAAATATTAGCTTAAAGACTTCTGATAAAAGTCACAACTTTTAAGTATTTACAATAACAATACCAACTGTTAGTCATATGAATAGGTCAGGTGTGACAAAAAAGTATGTAATTGTTAACATGGTCGGGTTAAAAAAAGGTTTCGGGTTAACCCAATTATTAATTAACATTAACATAGATGTGCTTAGTATGGTAAAAGAAGTTGTGGAAAATTGTCACCGGTTTATGTAGGATATGAAGGTGAATAAGAAGAAAGCGTTAATTCATAGTGGAGATTGTTTGTTAGAAAACCATGGAAGACAACTCACCCATGAATCCAAGCAGAACATATAAACAATTGAAATACAAGCATAGAAGAGTACTTAAAAGACCTCGTATCATAAACAACGTTGTAGATGTGTAAGTTCGAAAAGACACCCTCCTAATTAAAAAGCCGCCTATAAAGACTAATAATGTTTAAAATTAAATAATGTATGCGGCACTAACTATTGACGTCTTTTCGATACTTAAAAGTTTTAAGAGATTGATATAACGTTCAAGATGAAATAATGTACCCGACTAACCCCAAAACCTGATTAACCCGAACCAGACAAACACGGGCCTTAATAGGATCGGATTTCGGGTTAGATTTATTTTATACACACCCAACTAATTTGACCCGATTTACCCGTAACCTATCAAGTTGGCCAATTTAACACCTCTACCAACAACCGCCTAGCATATAAAGTGTCTTTTTTTTGTATCATCACTTTGAATTTTTAAGCTTACGTAAGTATGGTATTACAACGATTTATATGAATAAATTACACTATTACATTCGAACATATAATATAAATATAAATATAAATATAAACATAAAGTTATCGTGTCACCTCACATGTCTAAGTGTAACTAAACAACATGAATGTACATGATTGAAGAAGCACGGATCTACTACCCACAAGTGGGTCTCAGATCCGATGAGTCTACAAGGTAGGATACGGTTACTGCCAACACAATATGAATACAACTCCCAAAGTCCAGTGACGCGAATCCTGCAAAACAAAACACCGTGAGCTCGTTACAGGAAGGACAAGAGGGGGGGTCTTCCCGTAACCACCCTCTGGCATGAGAATAAGTACCGTTCGTATGAAGTGATAAGTACTTAAGTGAATTGAGAGAGTACAATGGTAGTGAATGAATACCTTATGATGATCGAGAGGGTATTTATAGCCGAAGGGTGTGGGAAGGTGATTGGGCCAGCTGTCCCTTAAGAATATGCCTGCATAACCGTCTGGACACATGTCTCTATGTGATAGGTTCAACCTATACGTTGCATGTGCATGTATAACAACCTGGACACGTGTCTCTTTATCTTTGGTTATCGGGGGAATATTGGCCATGTGCACGGTTATAACGACCTTGCCAGGTGTCATTGGTTATTGGCCAAAAGATCACGTATTACCCAAGAAAGCATCTTGGTAAATATTCTAGAAGATGACAGCTGTCCCGGAGCATTACCTCGTGGCCATTTACGCGGAAGGTTATTCCTTCTTGCGGATGACTTCTGCGGGTGCTATGATGCTTCCGCATGTGCTATGAGAGTGTTTCTTCCTCAACTGATTATGCAGATAGTTTGTATGTCCCGCGGGTGCCTTATGAGGGACTTCTGATTGACCCGCGGGCATTACTTAAGGGTATTTGGGTCTTTTTGGTACCCTACCTCTATAAGTCCCCCCAGTCCAGTGTTTCTTCCGTGTGAAGTATTTTATGCGGATGAAATTCTGGACTTGATATGAATTTGGGGGTTTCTGACTTTGCAAGTTGGTGAGAAATATCTTTTGTTGTTTGTAGATAATCATGAAAAAGGACAAGTTGACCACTCGCAGGCGCGTGTGCAGGTGACAGGACGTTTTTGACGGCTGTTACTGTACCCGACTGTACAACTTTTTCTCTTTTTCGAATTTCCCGCGTGACGTGGCGATTTGTTACTGGACGGTTTCTTCTCTCTCTACCGTTCATATCCCATCGCATTAATTGCGGTGAGTATAAAAGAGAGAGTTAACTTCTTTTCGAAGTTTTATCGCCTTCAAATCTTGATTACGAACTTGCTTTCTGTCTTCTATCTTTCAATCTTTCTGTTTGATTCCTTTGAACTAATCCAAACATTTTTACCAAGTGTTTTCAATGGCTCCTGCGCAATCTGAGGTCGATAAGATAGAAGTTTGTTGGGACCAAGGGGAGTACCAGAAACTTATCACGACTTATGGTATTCCACCGGAGTGGGGACCGGAGTTCCCTTCTACTGGTTCTATAGCCAGCTGTCCACCTCCAGGAAAGATGGCGCTATATGCCGATTATTTTGAGCATGGGAACTTCCGTCTTCCCATCACAAAGTTCTTCCAACGGGTGATTAAGGCGTTTGGGATTCATTTGTCCCAACTTCACCCGCATGTTGTCATGCGAATTCGACATTTCGAGTTCGTGTGTATGGCACATGACTTAGTACCTCAGCTGGATCGATTTGCTGTATTCTATAAGATGGCAAATCGGAACGGATGGTACACTTGCCATAGCTTTCCGGATAGAACTATCGGTAATGTTATTGAAGAAACTTCCAAGGATTGGAAGAAAATATTCTTTTGGATCTCCGAGGACGTGATACCGGAGGTCATGGTTCGTCGCTCTCCGAACGACGCTCTTATTGACATCACGCCGGCTGTTCACGAGAAACGTGACTGGTTCCATAAACTGACCGCATCACCCACTCCGATACGATCGCTTCTCGAGGAGGCCCTTGTATGGGCGGGGATGAGCCGGTTGTGGTCTTAACCTTTCATGGAGCCCGTTTTCGTTGAATTAAACGGCCGTAAGTGTTACTGTTTTTGCGTATCCCACCTTTTTGTGTTTTGCGGTTTTGTTAGTGACATTTGCTGTTTGTTTTCAGGTTTTTGCTCGATGTTGAACGCTCTAGAAGATGACAAGGGCTGCATGAGTAAAACTATTCGCGATGTGAAGCATACGCCCATATTGGAGAAGACTGCCCAGTATTTTCTTGATATGGGCTAAATTATATATAAATATAATAGATATATCCTACATTTTAAATAGCTTTTGACGTTGTTTTTATTTAATATTATTCTCAACTGACACATATTTAAAGTTCAAAGGTTTGATGAGACTACGAGTTTAAAACTAAATAAATGTTGTGTGAATGCATTGTAGGTGTCAAAGTCTTGGACTTCAAAATTTTACAAGACATATGGGCTGGGCCCACAAGAAGATCAGAAAAATAAAAAAATTTTGACCAGAAAATAAACTAATGGGTTTTAATATGGGGGGCTTTAAATATACCAAAAGTTTTTATTTGGTATACCAAGTCAACCCTATTAATCAACTACTAATCATTCAATCAACTACTAATCATATCAATCATCATTTTTATTCTATTTTATTTAAATATAACTACTAATCATTACATAATAATTATTTAAACTACTAATATCTATTTTTTAATTAGGTTTTTTAAAGACTATTGTAATTAGTTTTTTGCAATACTAGTATTAATAATAGTATATTAAATATTTTATTATACAATTATGAATTATTACTAGTCTTCTATTGAATATTTCCCTTCTAATTCGAATGGGCAGTCAGTTTTTTTTTGTGCCAGAAACTTTACTTGAATCCTTAAATTTATATTTTCCGCCACGATCACACATGATTACAACTTTATACACGAACCCATTAGGATATTTGTTCGATCTTTTAGTGACGACGACAACACCAAGAGAGCGTGCCAAGTTTTGTACCCAATTCATCAATTCTTCATGGGACCCGAACACCTAAAAATTAATAAAAAGTTAATAAAAAGAATAGATAATACACTTAATAATAAAAAGTTAATAAAAAATGTGTATATATAAGTTAATAAAAAAGAATAAATGATACACCTAATAATAAAAAAGTTAATAAAAACATGTATATATAAGTTAATAATAAAAAGTTAATAAAAACATGTGTACATAAGTTAATAATAATAAGAATAAATTATGCACCTAATAATAAAAAAGTTAATAAAAAACTTAATAATAAAAAGTTAATAATATATTAGTTAATAAAAAAATAAATAATACACTTAATAATTAAAAGTTGAATTTTTGGGAGATGTGTTCATGATTGGTTCACCAAAGTTATGTCATTGAATTTTGTGAAATTTGGAAATTGAGCAAAAAAGCTTCTTGGAATCAAACATCATTAATGACTTTGGTATACTTTTGGTATATTTAACAGAACCCTTTAATATTTGTTGGAGCTTAAAAATTAACACCCTACACTATTATTATAAATATAATAGAAGTTGACGGCATAATATATTGGGCGGCTCATGGTCAAGAAATTCAAGAAAGCCACAAGTTAGAAAGAAAGCATATTTTAATAACAAAAAAAGGTTTTGGTGGGGGATTTGGATGGGAGCTCACGTGAAAAGAAGAGAAAGAAAGAATATAATATAATTTTGGTGAGGCTTTGGACGTGAAGCTCGGAAGGAACAGGAGGCAGAGAGTCAAAGGCCAAGAAGAAGTTAACAAGGCAGGCAAGCGGGTGAAGTAAAGTCAGCCGCATCATTGGTGGGCGGATACTGTTGAATCTCGAGCACTTGTGACACAGCACCACATCAAAAAAACACTTATTTTAATTTTGTTTCATAAACTTTATTAATTATTTTATTTTTGTTTCGTATTTAATTATGAGTAGCTAAAGTTTTATACTACCTAGGTTTTTGTTGAGCACTAGTTTATATTAATGGTTTGACGAACTACTATTATTTGACGTTGGTTGATTTAATATTATGGTAAAGTTTTTAATTGTTTTGGTCATAATATTGTTGCGTAATAGAATCTAGTTTCTTACTTTAATATTTATTCCACTTGTGTTTAATAATTTTTTGGAGATTGTTAGGCGCTTGATTAGGTTGGCTACTTTGTGTTTTCAACTTGTTTGCGGTTTATGGTCGAAATAACTGTAGGAATTATTTATAAAAGTTTACTAGATTTTTATTATCCTTTCACTAGATAGGCCGGGAGGCAATTTAGTGTTGTGTCATCTTTGTCTTTTGCGGGTTTGGGTAATAATTGCACGGGAGTGGGTTAGCCTAGGTCCCTTAGATTATTGTGATACAAGTTTTGTTCAAGTTAATTAAAAATACGCCCTTTATATTAATATATATTGTATCCGAAGAGGCCGGGAGGTAATTTGGGTTTTGGGGTACCATAGTATTATTAGGTAAGGTGAGACTGGGAGGATATCCAACCCTTTAACAATTGAGCTTCACATGTCATTAGAGTTCTAGGGTGTCGTTGGTGAGGCCGGGAAGCGATCTAGCGTATTTTAGTGGTCTTTAGTGTCATATTTTTTTAAGATATTGTTTTTCAACCAAGTCAAGTTCGTTAGCTATTAAGTTTAACTAGTAGGATTCCATTACCTAGGTAGTCGTTTCTCGCATATTAGTAAAACCCAATTTTTATAAAGTTTTATTTTTAGTTTAAATTTTAATTAGTTAAGTTTTATTAGTTTAATTAATATAAAAAAAATTCTAAAAAAAATCAAAAGAAAGTCTAGGTTAATAATCTTTTAGGTTTAATAATTAGAGTTTACCCATAGTGTCCTAGGTTCGATATATGTTCTTACTTGCTAACTACATTGCGACCGGTACACTTGCCGATTGTGTGTTTTTTTAGGTGAATTCGGTAAAACTTGTTTTTTAATATTATATACGTTTTTCACACATCATTCCTCTTTCCGGTTAAAGTGCGTGCCGAACCAGTTGTCTCGGAAGCTATCTTTGAAACAGGTGCGTACATCCTGAATCCTCCACCTCTTAACGCGCTAACTTCCGATGGGATAGTTGTTACTTTAAGTGACGATTCTGTCGTCCTTGAGGAAGGAAGCTCAGATGATACTCCTAAAATTTCATCTGTTTCTCACTTATTGACAGAGCTTTACCGGAAGAGATCCCTTCGTGCATCTCAGGCAAGTGACGCGGGCACCAGTGCCGCGGATGCCGGGAAAGAGCCAAAAGCCAAGAAACACCGGACACATCGTCCGAGGAAACCATTACCACCCAACCTTTCTGAGCGTTTGAGGACAGTGAAAGGTAAGTCTTTACTTGTTAATTTTGATTGTTCATGACAGTGGGATTTGACTTATGATTTTGTTATGCAGATCCGTCCATTGTTGAACGTTCGGTGGCCGGGAAACTATCAATGCCAACTCCAATTATTGAGAAACAAGCGTCACCTCCTCCGGAGAAGGAGACGGAAAAGCCAGTTACCCCTCCTATTGAGACGAACGAGGAAGAATATAACGTTCAATCCATAACTTCCGGGTCTTTGGACCATTTGTTTCAAAACGTTGAAGCCACCGGTCCATAACAGGAGAATCCTGGAGCCACTGCGGAAGGCTTTAGGACTAATGAAGCTTTTGTGCAGCCTCCCCCCCAATTTTATACTTCTTCCTCATTATTTTCAACGGGTGAGGGAGATGATTTCTTGTATGGTTCTTCTGCCCATGGGGTTGGGGGAGGTTCATCCCAAGGTGGGCCGCAACAGTCGACTTCCTTTCCTGTTCGCCTTGGGCCTACAAGTTCTCAATTCTTTGAGAGCGTGCAGCTGGGAGGGGACTATGATTTGTTCGTCCCGCCTTGGGACATCGTCAACGGGTCTCGGGTCTCTTCTTCCAAGACCTGTTTGAGTTTTGTTGAACACTGCATACCGCCGGCTGAGAAAGCATATCAGATGACCCGCTCCCGCGATGAACTCCATTCTGACTTAGCTGTTTCCTTGACTAACAGTCTAGCCTGTAGTCAGGAAATCATACGGGAGTGGCGGACAATGGGCGGTAAGCTTGGTGTTGCTTCCGATGAAGTGAAAACTGCCAAAAAGGAAGCTGAGGAGCACCGCAAAGCGGCGAGTGCAGCTAGGTGGAAACAATCTGATGCTGAGGCTACACTCGAACAAGAAAAGAAGTGAAACGCTGATGCCGCTAAGCGGTGGAAGGAGGCCTTCGAGAGGTCGAATGCCACCCTTGAGGCTTCCCGAGCTGAGACTCAGAAGAAAAAGGACGAGTTGGCGAAGGCACAAGACGAAGTGTCCCAGCAAAGCGTCCGGATTCAAGAGCTCGAGGAAGCTTTGATATTGCAGGGAGAACAGTCTGAAATGAAAGATAAGACTATCGTAGAAATGCAGTCTGCGTACGACTCTCTCTTGCAATCCCACACTGAAGCAGGCAGTCGCGCCTCTGCTGAGCTATAGGAGCTTCGAAGCAAGGCGGAACGTGCTGAGCGGGAGAGGCAATACTTCCTTGACCATGGCCTCGACTCTGTAAGTTTTTCTCGTATATCTTTATTTCTATTGTGTGTTTAATTCTTTGGTGTTGACGAAATCTTGTCTATAGGTTATCCGTCATGTTAAGAGAAGTGTGGAGCTCACTGATTGCTTTGTAAATTTGACGACTACTTCTGAAGGGGTTGGCCGGGTGAAAGGTTTTAACTAAGGGTTGACCTTTGCTCAATCCGGACAACCTGTTGAGAGCCATCCTCTTTACGGACTTGATGCGGAGCAAGAACTGGGCATGCGGGTCCAAAATATGATGATTTGATCTTTCCGCTGCAACATATGCTTCCGGAATTTGCCTCGTCTGAAGATGGAGTGAAGCAGTTGCGGGTATACACTGATGATGAATCTGATGACGAGTCTGATGATGACCAGTCGGGTGATGACAAGGCGGACGATGCGGTCCAGAATGCTCCGGAAGGCACGGCGCCTTAGAATCTATAGGGTAGATATAGGGGCTAGAACTCGAACTTGTAATTTCCTTTTCATGTTTTTGTAATCACTATTTTGGATACCAATGAAAGGGATCTTTGCAAAATATCTTTCTTCAAATTTTAAATTTATGCAAGTTGAATGGATAGTACTGGTGACGTGACGGAGAGAGGTTTTTAGGCGGTGGCTGACAAGATGTGTTAATTGCTTGTTTGACAGCCTGTAGGCGCTTTTTCGAATTTCCCGCCTGACGTGTCAATCATCCCCTGGTCCTTATTTTTTCTTTCTTCTGTTAGTCAGACGGTCGCATTAATTGCGATGAGTATAAATAGGCCTTGATGCCTTCGACCTCTTCTTATCACTTACATATTTTTGCTCTCATTCATATCAGAGAACTCTATTCTCCTATAGCCACTATGTATTACTTGATTCCAATGGCTGTCCAGAAGAAAAATCCTCCTTCTATCAATGAAGTAGGATGTGACATTAAAGAAAAAGATTTCGAGGATGTTAAGAACGTATATGGCTTTCCGCCGGACTGGGAAGCCGAACGCCGACAAAGGGGGCCATCGCGACTGCGCCGCCTCCGAGGAAGATGGCGGTATATCTTGACCATTTTACCACGGGTAACTTCCGATTGCCCGTGACGAAATTCGTAAGGTCTGTTCTGAAAAAATACGGACTTCATTTATCCCAAATTCACCCGTTTGGGATGCTACAGATTCGACATTTCGAATTCTGTTGTCAATCTTACAGTTATGAACCATCCGTCAATATGTTTGACATTTTCTACAAGATGACATATCGTGACGGGTAGTATGGCTTCGCTACTACCGGAAAGGGTTCGATTGGCTTTGAATGGATCCGGAGTATCCATGGATGGAAATCCAAGTTCTTTTGGATTCGGGAAGATGTCATCCCGTTTACAATGACTCGACGAAAGCCGGAAGATCCACTTCTTGAGATTCCCGTTATTGAATACACGGGGCACAAGTGGTTCGACACTCTGACCCGGACGCCTACACCTATGCGTCCTATGAATGAAGGTGCCATGGTTCATGCGAATATGAGCCGTTTATGGCCTTTCCCTCAGTTGGAACCATATTACGAGGGAACCGGTGGACGTAAGTATGTTGGTAATTCGTTCTCAGTATCCTTTCTTGTGCTAACTTTGTTGTTTTCTCGTGTAGGAGAATGCTCTGTTTTCAACTCTCTCTTGGACCGTGAGGAAGGTATGATGGTGCGTCGTGAAATTAATCGAAGGGATGTACCATTCTTGGAGCGCACTCGAGTCTACTTCCTATTCTCTACTACTCTGAGTCTGGAGCCTATAGTTTCTGAGACGATGTATGCTCAAGGTGAGGAGTTAGTCAAAAAGTGCGAAGGTATTTCCCAACCTCGACCTATAACTGCCGCTACTCCGAGTGGAGAGATAGTACTACTTTCTTCTAGCGAAGAATCGTCGCTCTGCGAGGGAGGGTTATCGATTGGTGCTACTAACCTTTCGCATTCGTCAGTAGGTTTGACCCGCAAGCAAGATTTGAAGGCCATCACCGATCCGTCGGCAGGTGAGGAAGATGGTCCTCAATCCGTTGAGGGCGAACCTCAGGCTGCGGAAGTGGGTGCTTCAAAAGCTGCAGGGAAACGGAAGGCGCAGGCTTCCGATGTTGCGCCTAAGAAGAAGAAAAAGAAGAAGGCTAAGGTTGATGTCCCGGTCTTGGGCGCCCGTCTTCGGGAGCTTGCTGCCCAAGACACTTCTAAAAGTGAGACTTGACCTTTTCCGATTGCTCTTCTATTTACCATTTCTTAGTGGCTTAAAGATTTTTATTTTTTGGAGCATTTTAGGTCTAAAGGATTCTGCTGCTACTGAACTTCCCACTCCACCAACTTCACCAAAGAACACTGTTCAGGAACCGATCAATCTATCAGATTCTTCTCCTAACAGGGACAAAGAGGTTGGTGCAGCTGATTGGTTCCACACATCTCCACCCTGTGATGAGCATAACTTCCATGATCAGGGTGGGGTTAGTGTGTTTAAACGCGGGGGCAAGCTTCTTCCTCTCAGGTGGGTGAGGATACAGCTCCACATCATCCCCGATGGTCGTTACGGCGGAACTCGGTGCTGAGTAATGCGGACGTTTTCCTAGAATATCTTGACGAAAGTCTTCCTCCTGCAGAGAAGGAACGACAACGTCGTCGCATCCGCCAAGAGCTTTTTGACTCCAACTCTTATCATGTTGCGAACGCTATGTCTACTAACCAGGAGCTTCGCCGGGACTGGTTAGCTATGAATGATGAGTTGGAGGAAACCGAGCAGAACTTGCTTGGAGCCAAGAAAGAGGCTCTTAAAGCGCTGACCGATGCCCAAGATAGTCACCGGGCTATGGAAGTGGCGAAAGCCGCACAACTTGCTGCTGAGGAGGCTAAGACTGCTCTCCAGAAACAACTGGATGAACAAGCTGATCTTATCAAGACCCTTCAAGCCGACTCAGTGGCCAAAGATCAACGTCTGTCCGCTTTGAATGCCAAGAATCGAGACCAAGCTCTGGAATGTGCTGGTCATAAAATGGATTTCCTCCGAGCCCAAGCGGACAATAAGTGGCTTTTATCGACAGCGATTCCCAAGGTATCGAGTCTTATTATTGATACAAGTGATTCGGGTATATATGTGTTTACTTATGCCTGTATGATTTAACAGGTTATTACCGACGTTCGCAACACTGATGATCTCGGGAATTGTGTTGCGATACTCCTCCGTGCCTCCGAGCAGGCGGGCCGACAAATGGGCCTTGAGGAGGGGTATAAGTTTGGTTCCAAGGGCCTGTCTCCAGAAGAATATGTGTTGGCCGGCAAGGATACTGTGTCTATCCTTGAGGAGAAAACCAAGGAGTTTGATACTTTGAAGTTTTCTCTCTCTGACCATATATAGGAACTCGCAGATAAGGATGATGTCATCGAGCAAATAAAGGAGTTGCTAGATCTTGAAGAGGAAGACGATGAAGAAGCCGAAGACACTGCGGAAGGCGAAAATGCTGCCTCGTAGATGTATATGTACTTCTCTTTGTAAATTTTGCTTCATGTTTTGTAATCTCTTTTGATTAAAATAAGAAGTCTTTGTGTTTCTTCCGGTGCATTTTGTCTTATGTATTATAATATAAGTGCTTATCCGGAACTTCGGTTTTGTCAATAAAAGATTACATCTCACAATGACATGAAAGTAACTAGACATTCTATATTCGTTAGGTGGAAGCCTTACAGAAAGAAATTGCATAACTTGCTAATCTATATGGGCACGCAGGCCTAAAAAGTAAAAAATGAACAAAACTGCTATATATAGCATTTCTTCAATTGTGCAGCGTTCCAAGTTCGAGGGACCTCAGTCCCATCTAACTTCTCCAACTTATAGGCACCTTTTGTTAGTACTTGTTTGATTTTGTAAGGTCCTTCCCAAGTTGGGGCTAGTTTTCCCGGAGGTTCCTAGCCGGAAGCCTCGTTATTGCGGAAGACAAAGTCTCCCGCATCGAACTTGCATTTTTGGACTCGCGAGTTGTAATATTTCTCAAGCTGTCGCTTATAATTGTGCTCGCGGATCAATGCTAGTTCTCTTCTTTCTTCCAATAGGTCTAGGTTCATCCTGAGTTCGTGGTCGTTGTCATCAATCAAAAGAACCCTCGCGGATGGGATTTCGATCTCTGCAGGGATTATGGCTTCAGTGCCATAGGTCAGGCTAAAGGGTGTCTCCAAATTACTGGAGTTCTTTTGAGTGCAGAAGGCCCAGAGTACATGGGGCAATTCGTCCACCCAACCGTTCGTTTCGTCCCTATCCTTGCCTTGATCCCTTCCTTGATAGTTCGGTTGGTCCTTTCGACCTGACCGTTTGCTTGCGGATGAGCTACGGATGTAAAGGTTTGAATGACTTGTAGCTCTTTCAACCATGCTTCTATCAGCAAATTGGGTCCCATTGTCACTTACCAACTTATGTGGGAGACGAAACCGGCAAATGATAAATTCCCAAAGGAATTTTTTCACATTTGAAGCTGTGATTGATGCAACTGGTTTGGCTTCTACCCATTTGGTGAAGTAATCAATGGCCACTATCAGGAACTTGACTCGTCCCGGGGCTTCTGGGAAAGGTTCCATAATGTCAATAGCCCACTTTTGGAACGACCAGGCAGAAGTTACTGGAATTAATTCGTTTTTTGGACGCAGGGTGTTGGGGGCATGACACTGGCATGAATCGCACTTTCTGATTTCCTGCACAGCGTCTAAATGCATGCCAGGCCAATAGTACCCTGCATTCATGATCTTTGCAACCGTCATTCTTGGTCCCGCGTGTAACCACAAATACCTTCGTGAATTTCTCGAATTAGATAATTTGCGTCTTCGGCGTCCACGCAACGTAACAGTGGACCAAGGAATGACCTCCGGTACAAGATACCGTCAATCAACTGGTAATCAGAGCTTTATGCTTAATCTTCCGAGCCTCAGCCTTTTCTGCTGGAAGCGTTCCGGAAGACAGATAAGCTATAATGGGTGACATCCAAGATTCGACGCCCGTTTGAATTACCAGGACTTGGTTTTCTGGAACGGATGGATGGTCTAGAACTTCTACACGAATATCTTTGGCGAGATGCTCAAAATTCGTTGAAGCTAGTTTGCTAAGAGCGTCCGCCGATTTGTTCTCGCTCCTCTTGATGTGAACAATACTGAAGGAGGAAAATTGACGAATCAAGACTCTTACTTGTGACAAATAAGAAGCCATGGCATCGTTTTTGGCTTCATATGTTCCGTTTATTTGTCCCGCAATTAGTATAGAATCCACCCGAGCCTCTAAATATTTACCCCCAGTTTTTTCGCTATCCGCAGTCCTGCCAGGAAGGCTTCGTATTCAGCCTCATTGTTGGTACTTTTGAAGTCCAACTTGATGGACTAGCCTTAAACCTGCGCCTGACCCTTCGCTGCTGGAATCTCCGTCCGTGAACAATGACCAAACTTGCCCTTATTCCGGAGGTGCTTGGGGTTGTTGTTCGATTAGGCATTCTTGTTCTTTGTACCGCGGAACCTCTGTGACGAAGTCCGCAAGTATCTGCCCCTTGATCGCTGGTCTGGGCTTATATTCGATCTAGTGTTCACCTAATTCAATAGCCCACTTTACCAGTCGCCCGGACAACTCAGGTTTACTCAGCACATTCTTGAGCTTGTACCCGGTTAATACATTGATAGGATGGCCCTGGAAATATCTGCGGCGTCTTCTGGCAGCATAAACTAATGCCAAAACCAACTTTTCTAACATCGAATATCTTGTTTCCGGGTCCGATAACGTTCTACTAACGTAATAGATTGGAGTTTGAACATTTTTCCTATCAGTCAGCAGAACGGCTACTATGGCAATGTCTGAGGTAGATAAATATAATGTCAAGGGTTCACCCGCATATGGTGCTGTTAAAGTAGGAAGCTCCATTGAGCATTTCTTAACTTCTAAGAATGTTTTCTCGGCTTCCGTGGTCCACTAGAAATGTGCCTTTTTAAGGCAATATCTAAGTGTTGACATGAATGGATGAGACTTGGCCGCGTGATTTGCTAAGAATCGGTTCAACGCCACAAGTCTTCCATTAAGTGTTTGAACCTCCTTGAGGGAAGAGGGTGAAGGCATGCGGGCTATAGCTTGGACCTTATCTGGGTTGGCTTTGAAGCCCACGCCTATTACTATGACCCCAAGGAATTTACCCTCTTCCATGCCAAATGAACATTTAGCCGGGTTCAATTTCATGTTGATGCTTCGTAATGTTTCGAAGGTTTCTTCGATATCCCTTAACATCTGATCTTCTTCAATGCTTTTGATTTCCAAATCATCCATATACACTTCGAGATTCCGACTTATTTGACTTTTGAAAGCCTGATCCATCAGTCGTTGATATGTGGCCCCCGCGTTTTTCAATCCAAAAGGCATCATTCTGTAACAGAATGTTCCTTGATCAGTTCGGAACTCTGTCTTGTCCTCGTCGCCAGCTGCCATGTGAATCTGGTGATACCCTTTGTAGGCATCGAGGAAACACTTGAATTTAAATGGGGCCACAACGTCTACTTTTAAGTCGATCTCCGGAAGCGGGTAACAATCTTTCGGACACGCCTTGTTCAAGTCTTTGTAATCTATGCACATCCTCCATGTTCGGTTGCTTTTTGGGACAATCACTGGGTTAGCCACCCATGTTTGATACTTGATTTCTCGTATGATTCCGGCATGAAGAAGGTCTTGTACTTGTTCATTCATAGCCTTTGTTTGTTCTGGACCCATTTTTCGTTTCTTTTGTACAATTGGGGTGATAAATGGATTCACCCTTAATTTATGTTCCGAAATGCTCCGCGGGACACCGGTCATGTCCGCGGGTTTCCAAGCAAAAATGTCAATGTTTTTGATCAATAATTGCTTTAAAAAGGTTCTCACTATTTCCGAGATAGCGGGTCCTATTGTAATTGTCTGATCTGGAAACTTCTTGTTCAAAACCCATTTTTTGGATTCGGTCCTTTTAGCCTGTCTTGGAACCTTGCTTGGTCTTGAACTTTCAGTTGTATAACAATGTCTGTTTACATGAATTATTGCCACACCAGTGCGGGTTGGAACTCCTACTGCACCATGTGCTGTGGATGGGTGAGCATTGAAATCTCCAATTGCTTCTCGTCCCAAGATAACGTCATGTAGAAGTTGCTGGTAAGACTAAAAATTCAACTTCCTCTGTTCTTGAATGTACTCCGTCACTTAGTGTGACCGGGAAAGTGATGACACCCCGCGGGTGCATTATTTCTCCCCCGAAACCAGAAACAGGAGCATGAATTGGCTGTAATCTTTCTTTGTCTTCCTCATCTAGTTGTTCGAAACATTGTTCGTACATAATATCGGACGTACTGCCTGTGTCAAAGAACACATATTGTGATCGATAGTGGCCAAACTCAGCAGTAATTATCAGCGGGTTTTTGTTGCACGGTCCTCCTTTGATCCGAGGAAAAATAACGTTTGCGTTTTTCCATTCTTCGTCCGAATATTCCCTTCGTTTTCCTTTACCCGAATGTCCCCCTTGAATCATGTGGACATTCAGATCTTTGATTTGCTTTTTGTCCGGACCTTGGTTATCCTTTGCGGGAGGTCTGCCGGTCCCTCCTCGCACGCCTTTGACCAAATGTTCGTGTTTACCGTTTTCAACAGCTGCTTCAATTTCACTTCTGAGAGCCACACACTCATTCGTTTTGTGTCCAACATCATTATGATATGAGCAATGTTTTTTGGTATCGAGGAATGATTTTCATGGTATTGGTTGTGGTTTCCGGAAAGTCAGATTCTCAGTAGTGAGAATTTCTAAGGGAGTCTTTGATAGCTGAGTCAAACTGTTGGTGGAACGAACTGAAAAATTGCTTTTACCCTTGTTTCCGATCAAAGATCTTGCATCAAAAGGTTTAGGTGTTTCCGAACTTGGTTGGAGTCTTGACCATATTGGTCCCTTAGCTTGTCTGTTTGGTCTCGGAGTTTGAAACTCGACCCTTGGGGGCTGCTTTTGACTGCCGGAACTTAGAGTTTTTTCAGTTCTCGCAAACAGCTTTGATGCTTTCATGATTTCATCCCATGACTCAGGAATTCCGTCCCTTCCTGTTAAGGTACGGATCAAGGCATCACTGTGGACGTTTTTGCAAAATGCTCCGCCCAGCATATCTTCACTTACTCCTCCGATATTAAGGCTCTCGTTAGTGAAACGAGTAATAAAATCTTCAATAGACTTATTATTTCGCCTTGTAACATCTAATATTTCTGAAGGGTCACGGGTGTGTTTCTTTTGTTGACTGAAATGCTGAGAGAATTTTGCTACAAAGTCTTTCCAGCTTGTAATCTTTCCGCATGGCAATTTCTCAAACCATTCCCGCTCCGCCCCGGTGAATGTTAGTGCGAACATGTGACACCAGTATGGAAGAGTCCAACCGCTGACTCCTCCAACTGCTTCGAACATTAATAGATGATCGCTAGGATCTGTCATTCCGTTATATGTTCCAACGGATGTTGGAATTTTTGCATTAATCGGGAATGGAGCCGTCGCGATGCTCGAAATGAATTTTGATTTTTCTGCGAAAGACTCCGGACGATACGGTTTGGAAAAATCATATTCAGCATTGCTATGATACTCCGCATGGCGGACAACTGGGCACGGATAGCTAGTTCCTCCGTACGAAGGAAGACGGCTATCCCCGCTATAGAAGCTACCATCCGGCCGATAAGATGAGTCGTACCCGTCTAGTTCATCCTCATAAGATGGCACCCGCATATCTATTCGGGGACGAGGACGTAACCTTCGGGTTTCGCTCATGTTTCGCTCCGGTGGTAAACTGTACTGGATGTGGCTTCCCCTTATGGGAAGAGAAATAGATCTCCTGGGAGGTTCGTCAAACGTCAGGGTCCGTCCATGGAAACGCTCATTCCGGACCCGACGTTCATACTCTGCTTTCAAACTTTCTTGTTGAATACGAAGCCACTCGTCTGGAGATAAGATTTCTTCAGTCCTGAGGTTATGACGGTGAGCTCTTCTTGGGTTAGAGTCACCGGAATCTTCTTCTAAACCTAACTCCGACTGAGTTCGATGAACTTCTCTTGGAACACGCTCTAGATTCCTTATATTTGAACCTCTTGGGGCTGTGACGTACCCCAAGTCAGTAGTTGGTGTAACAACATTTCCGGTGTCCATCGGAGTGACGTCTTCCTGTTGAGCAAACAACCCCCGAGCCGTCGAACCACCCAAGGAAAGGATTCCCGGGTTGACAGTGTCGGTTCTTGCAACAGGGGTCGAAATTCGAGCAAACACAGACGTTGCTCCTTCACGTGTCTCAAGGTTAATATCACGCAAAGGTTGTGCTTGATTCTCCGTCGGCCCTTTAGGTAACTGACTCATATCGTAAAGAGAACAGAAAATTTTTAGCTGTTCTAACAATCCCACGGATGGCGCCAATGAAGAAACACGGATCTACTCCCCACAAGTGGGTCTCAGATCCGATGAGTCTACAAGGTAGGATACGGTTACTCCCAACACGATATGAATACAACTCCCAAAGTCCAGTGACGTGAATCATGCAAAACAAAACACCGTGAGCTCGTTACGGGAAGGACAAGAGGGGGGGTCTTCCCGTAACCACCCTCCGGCGTGAGAATAAGCACCGTTCGTATGAAGTGATGAGTACTTAAGTGAATTGAGAGAGTACAATGATAGTGAATGAATACATTATGATGATCGAGAGGGTATTTATAGCCGAAGGGTGTGGGAAGGTGATTAGGCCAGCTGTCCCTTAAGAATATGCCTGCATAACCGTCTGGACACGTGTCTCTATGTGATAGGTTCAGCCTATACGTTGCATGTGCATGTATAACAACCTGGACACGTGTCTCTTTATCTTTGGTTATCGGGGGAATATTGGCCATGTGCACGGTTACAACGACCTTGCCAGGTGTCATTGGTTAATTGGCCAAAAGATCACGTATTACCCAAGAAAGCATCTTGGTAAATCTTCTAGAAGATGACAGCTGTCCCGGAGCATTACCTCGTGGCCATTTACGCGGAAGGTTATTCCTTCTTGCGGATGACTTCTGCGGGTGCTATGATGCTTCCGCATGTGCTATGAGAGTGTTTCTTCCTCAATTGATTATGCGGATAGTTTATATGTCCCGCGGGTGCCTTATGAGGGACTTCTGATTGACCCGCGGGCATTACTTAAGGGTATTTGGGTCTTTTTGATACCCTACCTCTATAATGTCCCCGGTTGATGAAAAAAACCAACAATCGCATATTGACAATACATCTTTTTCTTTCTATTTTTTAAATTGATATAAACATATCGTATAGATTGATTAATGATAATTTGAGAATAGATGATGATAACATGGATACCAGTCAAATACATGCTCGGAATTTGTGATGATTACGTTTTGACTATTGAAACAGTATTTATAGTATATGACTATTTTGACCTTTGTATCATTGTATGTGTTCATTGTGTTGAACATCTAGAAGACAGTTATAGAATAGTCTTTCTATTTTTTTTAACGACCAAAACGAATCATTTAAATGAGATACTGGTTAAATTTATCATATCGGGATATATCAATATTTTAATTTGAGAAAAGCTCTCACTTAAGGTCAACGTCCGTAAACACTCGTCCGAAGACACGACCGTACGGTGAGATCTTTATATTATTCTACCAATGTGAAATCTTCAGGTCTTCAATTTCTTAGTATTTGAATTTGTTTATATATCCCTTTTTTTGTTTATATATCTATTTTATACGATATAAATACCTATTATATATTTGTCACTTTACCCTTCGTCGGGCGGTGCTTGTGTGGAGAGTGTGTCACCAGAAATCGGGCTTGAAGCTCTCACCTTACCAACGAGTTACTTTTCTAAAACAAATTTATCTTTTTTACTATTGTAGACTTTTATTTATATAGTTTTGTTGCAAACTTAATTTTCGACTATGGAATGAAGTATTTTGAAATTATGTTTTGAGTTAAAGTCATATTTTTATAAAGTTATAGTTTTAATTAGTCAGTTGAATCACCTTGTACAACACAATACAACTGGGTGAACATTTTCTAAGCCTAACTTGATATGGCTAAAACACCAGTAAAAATTTGTAATGTCAAATTTACTACACCGAAGAGGATTGTCAGACATGTGGTAATGTCAAACTTGGATACGTAGTTGGCTGTCATGAGTAAAATTCGTAATCAACCAACAAACCCAAAAACATAAAACCTAGTAAAACAATTAAACCTTCTTTTAAAGCTAGCCAAACCATATTTAATTTTGTTGTCCGACAAAATGTCAATTTAGTTTTTTAATTATTCTAAAAGAGACAATTTATACTTTTTATTTTTTTAATTTGTCAAAAGATGATTTGAATATCCTTTCCGTTACCACTTACCAAAAACATTATATATTACTTCTTAGAGCATTCCGAGTTCATCCATCATATTTATGTGAGAAGAGTTTGTAAATTATAAAAATGAGGTTTTGAGTGGCTGTGAGTGTAAATTATAGGGTGCAGAGAGAAAAGTAATTATTTTTTGTAAATTTAGGAAACTTTGTTTGTCACTGCTTATTTTTTAATATTTGTTGATAGGTTGTGAGTAGAGAAGAGAGAAAACTGTAATGATAAATATATAAATAATATTATTTAATTGAACATGAGAGAGAAATATAGTGTTTTGTAGTGTTATTATAAAGATGGGGATGGTGTATAAGCTGTGAATGCTCTTAGGTTTAATCTCATATTATGGGATTGTATTACATTATTCTTTTCTAATATTTATATATATTTTTTGGATTGTTAATTACATTTATTGTAATAAATTTAATAATATACTTAGGGTTTAATAATGAAAGAGTCTAAAAAATAAATGAGATGTTATAACCCGATTTAGAATTATTCGGGTTTGGTGAGACCTATAACCCGCTTATTTCTTTTTGTTATAAAATTGTTTTTTAATTAATATCTTTTTTTTAAATCGGATATTAATTTTTAGTATATTTTTATTTTTTAAGATTTTCATATCAAATATTTCGTGAGATTAAATTTTAATTTAATGAGTTTTATAACCCGTTTAAAGGGTTATCTGGGTTTGGTGAGACTCATACCCATGAATTCGGGTTAAATGCATGAAAAAACTCCATTTACAAAAACAGTAGAAACTCGATAAACTAATATTCGATTATTTAATAAACTCTCGAAGATAATATTTTTTGCCGGTCCCGACTCGGGGATAGGGTGCTAAATTAATAATTCGCTAAAATTATAAGATAATACATTTTTGATAATTTCTTTAGACCCCGTATAAATATAAATTAATACTTCCTTATATATAGCATATTACATGAATGATTTATGAAGGTTTATTGAAAAATGACTCAATTGTCTTTTGTTTTTTGTTGAAATCAATTTCTCCTTGAATCTCGCCTCTAATTTTCCTTAGCATGGTAAGAACTTCTGGTGTTGTTTTCTTATAGCTCAACAAGAAATTGTTCAATGTGATTGCTACTTTAATAGCTTCGTTTCGCGAAGGGGGCTCCATTGTAGAACTTTCATCATCTTCTTCATCGATATCATCTTTATTAATTCCAATAACGCTTTCAATAATTTCTTCATCAGTCAACAACATGCATTGTATACAATAATTAAGTGGAAGCTTGATAGGTGTTTGTAAACTAAGTATTCTGCTATAAATTAATAAAATATTAATTAATATATAAATTAATAATTATTAATTTATCGATTAATTAATAACTCTTTTAATTAATAAATTTTGGTGGTCCCAAGTGTATTATTTTATAGAGTTTCTACTGTAAAACAATCTGATGGCTTGAGAGAAGGTGAGAAACAACCAGAAAACTTTTAAAGGTTTCATTTATATATATTTAAGATATAAATTTAACGGTGGTGTGTAATTAATACTTTTATTATTACTAATTATCTTTTAATGCTATAATTAATTTGGGTCAATATATTCTAATATGAGAAGAATGAGAATGATTTGTAGTCACACAAAAAACCTCTAAAAAATTTAAAAATAATTAATAAAAAAATCATAACTCAAAATTTAATAAAAAACGAAAAAAGTAAAAACATAAAAATGTTTCCACCGTCTTTCTCGTTCTAAAAAAAAACAAAGTGGTGAGTGAAAAAATTCGTTGTGTCTTTTTGTTTATCTTTGTGTTTTGGGTTTATTTTCGTCATTGATTGTGTCATTTTTTCTTAACATTGTGTCTTTTTTCTTTATATTGTGTTATGTTACTCAACATTGTGCTATATTTTGTTCGGCATTGTGTTATATTTTGTGATTTATTGTGTCTTTTTTTAGTTATAATTGTGTCTTTTGTTTATTTTCGTTATTGTGTCTTTGATCTCGGCATTGTGTCTTTTTGTCAAATTTGTTTTTTTACCGGGAATGATGGCGGAAACATTTTAGTTTTTAATTTTTTTTCGTTTTTTATTTATATTTTGAGTTATGATTTTTTTATTATTTTTTTAAAATTTATTTTAAAAGTTTTTTTATATGACTACAAATTCTTCTCACACTTCTTATTTTTGTCTCCATTTATATTTTAACTTTGTTCTATTTAATTAAGAGTACTATTACATGGGAACGACCTCTATGATTTGTTCATGATGCAAGTTTAGTCCACACCCCATAAAAGTTGAAATTTTTTTAGAAATGTGAATTGTCGAACCCTGTTAGATCCGTAAAAAACATTACTATAGGGGGGAGGAAGGGTAGAGGACGACCTAAATTGACTTGGAACGAGAGGATTAGACATGTTTTGCTAGACCTAAACCTCTCAGAGGACATGGTTGAGGATAGGAATTCTTGAAGACTTATAATTAAGGCTTAGGATTTTTAGGGAGAAAGAAATACCTTAGAGGTTTTTTTTGTTTCTTTACCTGATTTTGGTCACACACCATTATGTTTCTCTTCTCATATAGTTCTATATGGTTATCTATACATATATTGGTAATTTTACTAAGTGTTTTTATCAATTTTACTACTATTGTACGTTGATGCCACTTATTTTCTCACATACTATGTTACTTTGAGCTGAGGGTCTCACTAGAAGCCACCTCTCTATCCCATCGGATAGAGGTACGGTGTGCCTACATACCACCCTCCCCAAACCCTACTTATAGCGTTGCTATGGGTGTGATTCCACTAGGTATGATTAATTGATTGATTGATGATTGAATGAATTATGAAAGGGTTAAAATGGTTTATAGGAGAGGTAAAATATTTTTGGGATTCTAGGTGTTCCAACATTTGAAATAGTGAAACTCACAATTGTTGCAGAGTCTTTCAGCAGTTGTCAGGTGAGCTAGATGTTTTTATGGTTTTTCGCCATTTTCAATGGCGGATGTGACCAAAATACCATGAGTTCTTTGATCCGCCATTTCAAATGGTGGAACCCCACTTTTACTCATTTATAGCTTGCTCTTATACATTCGTTTCACTTTCGTCATTTGAAATGACATAAGTGAATAATAATATTTCTGACACGTCTGGTGATACCTTTTGACCACAATGTTCACTCGTATCATTTCAAAATAATATTTCTAACACGCCAGGCGAGACCTTTTGACCACAATGTTCACTCATGTCATTTCAAAATAATATTTTCTGACACGTCTGACGAGACTTTTTGATCACACTGTTCATTCATGTCATTTCAAATATCGAAAGTGAACAGTATTGACAATTACGACACAAAATGACAAGACTTTCTCCTTTTTGACTGTACTATTCACTCATGCTATTTCAAATAGCGTATAGTTACAATTATGACACTAAATGACAAGATTTTCTTATTTTTTACCATATTATTCATTCACGTAATTTCAAATGAAAAGAGTGGAGTTATATTATTATTTATTTTCCAATATTATATTTCTTATAATTTTTATTTTGAAAAATATAGTTTTAAATTTTAATAATAGCTTTATTTTTCTTTTAATTTTTTCTGATAACTAACCAGAGTCCTTTTTTTTAACATTTTTTAGTTTTTATTTCATAAGTATAATTTAAATATTTTATAATAAATATCATAGATAATTAAAAAAATATAATTAAAATATTTCATTGGTAATTTATTATTTTCAATTTCTTTATTAATTTGTTAATTAACTAAAATATACATGTAATATTTTTATGAAAATGACTAATTTGAGAAATCGACGTTTTATCTCACCGCACTATCATGTTTTATCTCACCGTACTTTTGATACGGTCTGTTTATTAACTAAAATTTACCTGTAATATTTTTTTTGAAAATGACTAATTTGAGAAATCGACATTTTGTCTCACCGCACTCTCGTATTTTATCTCACCGCGCTCTCAACACGGACACGTATATTCAAGGTTGGGTTGGTAGGATGATGAGTTGGAGACGTAGACAACTACATGAGAATCAATCATTAGCCATGCGTTGGACGATTCTACCAGCTCAGTTTTACAACCGGTGGATTCATGTAGCAAGAATGTTGTTACCTATGCTAATGGAAAGTCCAACCCATTTCCGTCATTCCTCGATTTTGAACAGGTATTTTTTTTCCATTTTGTTATGGACTTAACAAATGCATACTTGTCCGTGTCAAGCTTCGAACACATGAATTGTTTATATACTGCGTTTAAAGTGAGATAAAACACGAGAGTGCGGTGAGACAAAACGTCGATTTCTCAAATTAGTCATTTTCAAAAAAATATTACAGGTATATTTTAGTTAATAAACAAATTAATAAAGAAATTGAAAAAAAATAAATTACCAATAAAATATTTAAATTATACTTTTTTAATTATCTATGATATTTATTATAAAATATTTAAATTATGCTTATGAAATAAAAAATAACAAAAATATTATAAGAAACTCTGGTTGGTTATCAGAATAAATGCTCCAGACGAGACCCCAACTGGTTTTGTAGCTATCTGTGTAACCAAATCAAAAATTGACTTTTGTTACAACAAGTTATGGTCTAATTGCTAATTTATATTCCCACACCAAGCTTATAAGTGGAGAATGCATGTAAAATATTACATAGAAAGTTATTGTAATTTTAATATCCTAAAAAATTACATAGGATTGGAACGTCGAATGAAACCTCTTTTACTATTGTACGTAATTTTATTATATATTTAACTCGTGTATTTTGCGGGTCTCTAATCTAGTTTACATATAAGATTAAAATTTTATGTAAAGAAGTGCAAACTTTCTATAGTGATCTGTGTTATGTATTAGTTCATTTTTTTTAACACCTGAAAATTCAATAAACCAGAAAACAAGCGAGCAGGAAACTGGGTACAAACATGAAACGAAACCGAAAATACAAAGGAAATAAAAGACTATATCAGTTAATAAACCGAAACAGATTATAAACATATCTAAATTAAAAGCATCCCAAGGGAGAACCGCGCCACTTTGACCCACATAAAAAAGCCACATTGGACTTGAGTTTTATCCACTTGAAATCCCCTTATGATAATTTAGTGCGAAGGTAATGTTCGCACGGTAGTCTTGTATCTATAATAAAATATTTATTGTCAAAAAGGTAGTATCCGCTTTGTCGTTGGTCCATAAGAAAATACGCGTGTCTAAATTTTTTTCTTTAATTATTTAACAGTATTTCATTTTCATAATATTATTGAAAATTCGAGTTCTAACAGGCTTTTTTTATTAGTATTTTCGTTGTCCCTAAAATAAAAATCAAATAATATGTAACATTTTACATTTATAAGTCATTCATGTATTATACATAATCATTGTAACACAATAAATAAACAAACAAGATCAAATACCCAAAATAATCAAATTAAATCAGAAACAGTTAAAAAGAAATATTTAAAATCAAACATCTAAACTAGAGTTTGTTACTACGGTTGAATACTTAAATGGCGATATTGGCAGGGCGATGTACATGTGACAAACAGTCACATACCAACTCATTAGCGTTTGAATATTGAAAGAAAACTCTTTAGAGCTCGGTACCGTACCGGTACCGGTATTGAAGGTAAAAATTCGACAAATACCGTTACCGTATCGATCCCGAAACTCAAAATTTTGGTACCGATACAAAATTTGCTCATCTCTAACTTACACCACCTTTAAATTTAGCACTAAATTCACATCAATTTTTAATGTGAGATTTGACCCTAAATCATTTAAAATGGACATATTTATTACAAAATTTTGATGCAATTAGTTTACGAGTCCTTAGGTTGAAAATTGAAACTTTAGATTTGATTGTTGTTTTGTATACCCTCCTCATATAGTTCAGTATCCACTTAGAAAACAACGTACCTAACAATTTTTCTTTAGTTACTATTAATTATATTAAGCCGAATTGTTATATATGTTAGAAAATATCCACGGTGTCACTCGGTGATCAAAAGCAACGTATTTTTTTATAAAATGATAAATTTTTATATAAATCGAGAAGAATAGTAACACGGGCACCAGGCACCTGCTTTGAATTGTTTTTGACATTTAAGTTCAACCTTTAAAATAGTAATAATAATTTAGTATATATTATTTTACCCTTTTCATGCGTTGAAACCTGGTAGACGGTTATAGAACAAGTCTCTTAATATTCTCAGTCAACCGTTACGAAAACTACACGTATCAATTTGTTAATACTTGAATATGTCTATATATACATTTTTATATATATATATATATATATATATATATATATATATATATATATTTTATGAAATATATTAACACAAATTATATACTTGTCACGTAATGTAATATTTATATATGTTTTACAACAAAATTTTTCTTAGTACTATTATGAAAATTAATCCAACGGCCACATTGGGGAGGTTTAATTAAGCATCTAAGTATACTTGAGGGTGTTTGGAATTTCTTATTTTAACTCCTTATAACTTTTTATTAAGTTAATAATTTATAAAAAGGATTACTCCATAGAATAATAACCCAAAATTGTAACTTATGAAATTTTTCCTCGTTATAAGCTGGTGAAACTAATCGATCCCAAACACAGTGCAGTTTGGATTATGAATATGCATGGTTCCTTAATAAAAGTAGTACGTGTGGTTGTCAAATTTTTGATACGCGGTTGGGTAGTTGACCACCAAAAGTTAAATTCTTAATTTACCAACCAAACCAAAATAAATAATTATAGAACCAGTACGTCTTTTAAGGTTAGTGGAATCATATTTGATGCACAAGATTACAGAAAATTTTCTTTTGATTTGTAATTAAAATATGTAACTTTTGAAAATCGATCACTTCAACCATCTTTTATGTTTTTTAAATTAAATCAATACATGTGATTAACATATGATAGCAAAGTAGCAAGCCGGTCTTTTTAACGTCCCATCCCCAGTCCCCTTTATCAAATGTCCCCTTCCAATTATTTGATAGTTGGAGTTCACAACATTGACTACACACAATTAAACAAAAAGATTATAAATTTATATCTTAAAATAATAATATGTTAATCATGTAGGTAGTTATACGGATGGTCCTTATAGGCTATCCATATTATATGTTTGATTTACCATTATGGTGGCGACGTAGGCACGGGAACATCAACGAGGTGCGTGCATCATGAATACCTGCGGATATTTTGTCAAGGAAACCAAGGCACAGTTCTACCAACACATGACATGAAATGAACATTAGACTTTGTAAATTACACAAATTTGAGAATACAAATGATTGCATCAAGGAATTCACAACCCTTGTACTTGAGTTCAAAGTATGTCTAATCAAAACTCCCTCTTCTACTTTCTTGCAATTTAAAATCACGGGCTAAAGCAAGGCTCGAGAGATGCGATGTCAGAGACTTGGATTTCACAATTTTGGTAGCCTAAGGATTGGATGTACAAAGCATTGAAAGATCGCACAAGGACATGACCAAAGAAAGTGACTGACAACGAGATTGGTGGGAGAGGCAAATCGAAACACAGACACAAATCACCATGGCGAAACAGCTATAAAAAGATGTTTTTGATAATTAGGTTTAACTAATAAGTGGAAGTAAGATCAAGTGAGACGGGGTTGTAGTACCTTGCGGGAACACCACCCTCTAGTATTCATTCAGTAAAACAGTTTCAGCACCACCTTGGATGACCATCCCAATTATTAATGTGTAAACCACAAACACCATTTGTGTAAATATGATACATTAGAGACCAAAAGTGCAATATGCAAATACCGCATTAATAACCATTATGTGTTTTTTAAGAGTGACTATCTCACACACCCTTTAAAGGTATTCTTAAAAATTAAAACTATACTAATATTCACCATCACAATAAAATCGTAAACTACTTAAATCTTCACCAATTACAATTAAACTAGAACCTGATTAAATCATTTAAAGAGAAACATTTACTTCACACGTTGTAGACTATCTAGAGTTCTACACTACAAGGTGGTGTTTGGTACAGAGAATGGAATTGTAGAGAAATGAAATAGAGAAATGGAATTGCAGAGAAAGGGAATTGGTCTGGAGAATGAGAATTGACTGTTCTGTTTGGTAGTATAGAGATTTCAGTAGAGAAATATAGCTGAGAATCATTTCTCTTGTTTAGTACATAGACAAATATGCAGCTCAGACGTCAAATAGGGAGTCAACAAGTATACAAATATATTAAAAAAATTAAGGTTAAGTGAATTGCCAATATAATTACACACTATACCTCTCCTGCTTCAGATGATTTTCGTTTCGTACAGCACACGTGATGTGATTCATCAACAATCAATACAGCCCACTTTTGCTTTAAAATGCTCTTCTTCAAATGATGCAGCATTGTATAAGATATGACAACGACTTTTGGAGACCTTGCTAAGTTTTCAGGATTATTTACATGACCAAAAACTGGAAGACAATGCAATTACATAAACAAAGCATCAGCTATTATAAGTTGCTCAAAAAGATATAGTTCTTACATTTACCAATTGTAATTTATGCCAATGATACTATTTGAAACAAGCTGAGATGACAAATAAAATATGTATTTGCATCAGGTAAAACATGCACATGTTGAAGAGATAGTATTACCCTAAACTCCTAAAGAACATACACTTACATTAAGACAAGAAAAACCAACCAACAAAATCATCATCAATATACAATCCAAAAACTAGTTATATACCCTATTTCCATATATTATTTGTCACTTTCTTAGATCATCAAGACTCAGGTACTATTATACATAGTGTAAGGAGGAGCAAGTACACTTCGAACCAGTTGCGCCTCTCATGATGCATTCCTCGATACCGAACATCACGGTTAACTTTAAAAAAAAAACAGCTCACAGTCGAATTTAAAATATTTCATCATCTGTATGCTAGTTTCAACTGCAACGCTATTAATTAAAATAAAATAACAGGATAACCCCTAGTTGAGAAAGATACCTAGATAAATATCAGAAGGCAAACAAGATGGAAGCCAATGCTCCAACTCTTCTGCCCATGTATATCTCAAAATAGCCGGGCACACGACTAGAATTGGGCCTTCATTCATGAAACAGCTTGCAATTGCAATGGCCTAAAATCAAGCAAACAACTAAGTCAATGTATACTAGTTATCATCTGATTACAATTATTATTACCTGAAGTGTTTTTCCGAGGCCCATTTCATCAGCAATGAGACACCTACCGCCCCTACGCAATCCAAACTTGACACCTTCAATTTGGAAGGGAAGCATCACCTCCAAGAGAGACTTTGAAAGTCCTCCCATTAACTCGTCTACTTTCTGTTCGGACAAGTGTTCAGGCCTGCAGGGCTCCCATCTTCCCTCAACATAAGCACGTGATAATACGCTTACAGCTCTGACGTCACGTAAGGGATATCTTCATACTCAATGCACTCAGTCTTTAACGCTTTGACAACAGCGTCATAATCTTTCAAATGGAACACGCATGCCTCTCCACCGACATGAGTTTGTGTGTAATGCGATGGAACCACCTGGTGAATTAGGGCAATAATAATCAATAGAATAGAATGTAAGGAGGATTAATTAATAAATAATAAAACATACAATAGGGAGGCAGTGGGTTAACTTCTGGAAGCAATCGGCTTCACCGGGAAACGAGTAGCCGTCAACGGGCAATGGCTTGACGGAGAAGGAGTCCGGCGAGGAAATCTCGAGGCGAACGATGAATTTGTGAGTGGGTTTTTGGCACTTGGTTAGGTTCCAGGGTTCTTCGTGGTGTCCTGGTGACTTGCGCTTAAGAGGATGTGAGGCTGAGAAATGAAATCAGAGAAATCCAATTCTCCGCTTTTTTAGAGAAACAAAATCAGAGAAATGGAAATGGTTTATTTTCATTTCTCACCTTTTTCTTTCATAAACAAACAAAAGAATTCTTTCCAATTCCATTTCTCACCCCTCAATTCCCTTTACCAAACACCCCCAAGTTCTTTGAATACCATCCATGTGATCAACTCTTTTATCTATTTATGAAATCCACAATAAATTTTCGAAATATAGGTGGACTAATAAAATTAGGTTTAAATGTGTTTATGATATTATTGTTTTCTTATATTAATGCAACGTACTAAATTAGATATGAGAAGCAACAATAATAATAAAAAATAATTCAGTATACGACCAACCCACTTGATGGTCTCTGAATAAAGGTGCAGCACCTTGCTATAATGCCTTCGCTGGTTTTTTGTATTTTTCACATCGGTCAAGCCAGGCTGCACTCATATTTTTCTTCATTCGGAGGCTCTTCTTTTGATTGTGTAATGCACTATTACTCATCCACCGTTAATTCCATGTGGCCCCAATGGCCCCTGTGGTCTTACTTTTATGAGTTTTTTAATACCCCATGTACACAGTGGCCATGAAGCTGGAAGTTAGTTGGCTTGTTCCAACTTTATAAAAATCTACGTAAAAGTGTAAAACCACAACACTATATATAAATCCATCATCCATCAAACAAAGATAACATAATTTCATCATAAAATAATATATATCCAACTTATTATTATTAAAAAAACAAACAAATATGAAGTTTGGAAAGGAGTTTGCTTCACAAACGGTGCCTGAATGGCTAGAAGCGTATATGAATTACGAATACCTCAAGACTCTTTTAGAAGAAATCTTGGTTATTCGACGACGGCAGCAGACCAGCACACCCGAGAATAATAATAATAATTCTCGGGTGCCCCAGCGGCCGTCGTTCAAGAGAAAAGTATCTCTTTTTAGAGCTTTTAGTGGGCTAACTAATAGCACGGCCTCTAGAAGACATAAGGAGGATGAAGTGATTATTGTTAGTGAAGTGAAACAACGAGACGAAGAACACGGTGCAAGCGAGTGTCAAACCAATTACCAGACGGTTTTCCTTCGGTCATCGGAGGAAGGAGGTGATTTAGAGAGTCAGTTCTTTAGAAGACTTGATCATGAATTCAATAAAGTTATTAATTTTTATAAAAGTAAAGTGGATGAGGCTGTGAAGGAGGCTAAGGAGTTGAATGTACAAATGGATACTCTTGTTGCTTTGAGGATCAAAGTGAATAATCCATCAATGGAGGTGATAAGTGAGCAACATCAAGATCATAATAAGATGGCTTCTTTAGATGTTTTAAACCGCGTAAAGATCAACGCCACTACAGAAACACCGCGATCCACCGTGAGAAATGTTTTTAATAGTTTGAATGTGGATTTGAACTATAACAAAAATGAACTTAAAAATGCACAAGGCAAGTTGAAGCAGGCTTTTCTTGAGTTTCATGAAAAGCTTCGGTTATTAAAGAATTACGTGTAAGTAGCGATTAATTATGCACTTTATATATATACTGGCATAATTAGATGTTTGATTTAAGTTATATATATGACTGAAGTTTATTTTCCTTTTGAAACCATAGTTTCCAGAATCAAATGGCCTTCTCCAAGATAATGAAGAAGTATGATAAGGTAATGTTAGGGTTGTTACATATATACATTTTTTGTCATATAAATATTTAGTTATAGGGATGTTTTGATATCATGATATGTAATGTTCGGATGTTGTTATTGCAGATCACATCAAGAAATGCATCTGAGACTTACTTGGAGATGGTGGATGAATCTTACTTGAACCAATCTGACGAGGTATATTATAATTTATATAATATATGATCAATTTGTCTAATATGTGACAGAAAAGAAATGCAAATATATATATATGATTGATTTCTTTTAAGTTTTAAAAACTCGAAAAAACTCAATATAAAAAAAAAATTTCGAATTTTTTTACACATGTGTAATACGTAAGTGTAAGTGATATACAAAAAAGTACGGTAATTTTTTACACACCGAATCGACTTTTTACACATGTGTAACTAACGTTTAAACTTGTATAATTATCAAAAAATACTTATTCTTTCTCCTGCTTCATTTTTTAATTGAACTTAATCTCAGCCACATATTTCATCTCATTTAATTAAATGTGTGGTTAAAAAGTGACTTCTTAAAGTTCTTAGTGTATCCTATTTTATAGGATTTTTACATCATAATTTGGTGAGAATAATTTTTTATTTAATGAGATGTTATAACCCGTTTAAGGAATATATGGGTTTAGTAAGATCCATACCCATGAATTCGGGTCAAATGCATGAGAAGCCTCCATTTAAAAATCAAGCAAATCTGGTGACTCCAAAAAAAAAGGAGCGACTACATCATGACACCTAAAATTTTTGGACCTCCGTTTATATATATTATAGATTTAACAATGTATAGCACTGAGTTCATTATTGAATAATAAAAGGAAACAAAATTATAGTTTTGGGTGCCAAATGCAAGGAATTGTTATAATTTAGTGATGAATGATAAATACAAAGCGATAAAACTAAAATATTATGAATGATAAATGCGAGAGATAAAATATTTATGAATGATAAATGCGAGAGATAAGGTCGATCATAACTAAAAAATATTATGAATCATAAATGCAAGGGATAAATTAAAGGGGTAAAGTTATATACAAAGGATAACAAAAATAAGAAGGGTGAGAAGAAATCCAGTCCATTGATCTTATATTTGAATGGCTGAGATTAATTTAATAAATAAAAATTGATGGAAAGGACATGAAGGTAATAACCCACCTTTGTTCATTTTCTCTCACCACATGCAAGGCATATGCCAATTCCCCCAATCATTTTAAAATATCCATAACTATTTCATACGACATTATTTTTTAAAAAAAAGTCACCATAATAATAAACGTTTTTTTATGTTTAATATGAGTATCATATTGTTATGTAAAAATAAAAAAAAAATTAATGGGTTTTTTAATTGTGTTTTTTTGTTGTTCATTGTGTCATTGTGTAATATGTTGTTTTCATTGTGTTTTACATTTCAAGTCATTGTGTTATATATATTCACCATTGTGTCTTACGTTTTAGGCCATTGTGTTATACGTATTCACCACTGTGTCTTACGTTTTAGGTCATTGTGTTATACGTATTCACCATTGTGTTTTACATTTCAAGTTATTGTGTAACATGTATTAATCATTGTGTTTTATGTATTAGATAATTTGTTGTTATTTTATCATTATTTTTACATATTATTATTACACAATTGTGTTATTAGTATTTAAAAAAACATAATGATGAGTTGAAAGACACAATGGCGAAAAAACACAATGGCGAAAAAAGACACAATGATAAGCGAAAAGACACAATGGTGTGCGAAAAGACACAATGGAGAAAAAATACACAATGGTGTGCGAAAAGACACAATGGTGTGCGAAAAAAGACACAATGGTGTGCGAAAAGACACAATGATAAGCGAAAAGACACAATGGTGTGCGAAAAGACACAGTGACGAAAAAAGACATAGCACGAAAAAAGACACAATGATAAGCAAAAAGACACAATGGTGTGCGAAAAGACACAATGACGAAAAAAGACACAATGATAAGCGAAAAAACACAATGGTGTGCGAAAAGACACAATGACATTATTTTTGTTTTTAAATTTTATATAACAAAAATCAAACTCATATTAAAGATAAAAAAACGTTTGTTATTATGATGAATTTTTTTTTAAATATCATACGAAAAAGTTATAAACGTTTTAAAATGACGGGGGTATTAACATGTGCCTTGCATGTGAAGAGAGAAAATGTGTACAATTACCTTTATACCTTTTTCCTTTGGTCCCCACTTGACACATGTCAATTATTTATGGTTTCTCACACTTCTCATTTTTATACCCTTTGTAGAATAACTTGACCCAAATTATAAAATATTAATCAATTTTAAAATTGTTTAAAAAAGTTACCTATACCTTTTTAACTATAAAAATATATAAAACATAAAAAGTTTTACTATGAACATATATTTATTAAGTTACTATATTTTATAAATATTTGGCAATCTTTGTATTATGATAAACATTTTAAAAATCAAATATTTGAACTCTTACCAGCTAAATGATCATTTCCAATTGAATTCAGTTAATTTTATCTGTTAGCGTTAGATTTTATTAATGTTGATCAAATTTGTCCTCAATAGTTTCGATAAAACCTTTGTAATTAACATTTTTACAAAGTTTAAGAACTACTCAATTCCTTTTTCATATTTTCTTTGTTTTTACATACTTCACCAAAAAGCCAATTGAAGAACTCTGGATTGGACAATGACACCTCTAGTTGTTATAACACTGGTTACTTATAATTACCATTACTGTAAAACCTAAGTATAAAAAAAGTAGTAATTTTTAAACCTTTGCTTTCAAACCCATTCCCGTATGTCATGCTTCACTTTTTAACCAAAAGTCCAAAACTTTCCTTCAGGTTGCTAAGCTCATAGAGCGAGTCGAAGCATCGTTCATAAAACACTTCTGTAACGGAGACCGTCAACGAGGAATGAACACCTTAAGGCCCAAATATAAAAGAGAGAAGCATCGGGTTACATTCTTTCTCGGTAAGTCATACAAGATAATTACTACTGTAAAGTCAGGCTCATCATACCAACCAATATTGTCGATATTCCTTATGACCCAGTATCTGTTCACTACAACTGACCAACATATTTCTTGTGCAGGTTGCTTCTTTGGATGCTCTGTAGCACTTGTCGCCGCGATCATTGTAAGCATACACACTAGAGATCTTCTAGAGGGCGAAGGAAAAACGAAGTACATGAACACCATCTTTCCACTATACAGCTTATTTGGATTTCTGGTGTTACATATGCTGATGTATGCTGGAAATGTGTACTTTTGGACGCGCTATCGTGTCAATTACTCATTCATTTTCGGGTTTAAGCAGGGGACAGACTTGAGATTTAAACAAGTTCTGCTCCTCACTTTCGGCCTATCAGTACTTGTTCTGGCAGCTATACTTGCAAATCTTGAAATGGAGATGGATCCAGAAACTCAAAGTTACAAAACATACACTGAATTACTCCCTCTAGGCTTAGTCACTGTAAGAAATACATCTTTTGACTTTTGACTTTCGCCCATTATTCATTCATGAATTTGTCCTTCAACTTGACTTTAAACTCTGATTTGCAGGTTGTGTTTTTGTTAGCAATATGTCCATTCAACATCTTGTATCGCTCAAACCGTTTCTTCTTCTTGGTCTGTTTATGGCATTGCATTTGTGCTCCTCTTTATTTGGTCACTCTCCCTGATTTCTTCTTGGCTGATCAGTTTACCAGTCAGGTAAGCTTCATATCTGTCAGCATAATAAGTTATTTGGCTTCATTTAGCTAAGTTAGCCTAGCCGTGTTCTCTGTACATCACTGTCAGTTTACAGAAACAACCGGGAAATTATAAAAAGAAAATAATCATAACTGATCAAGAAACTAAAAATCATTGATTTTTTTTATATTGATTCCAGGTTCAGTTATTGAGGAATGTGGAGTTCTATGCATGTTACTATGGTTGGGGAGATTTCAAGGCTAGGGACGCGTCGACATGCAATGACAGCAATGTTTACAAAATTATTTCTATACTTGTCGCTGTGATCCCATATTGGATTCGAGTTCTACAGGTATGCGATCTACAAACTCATTGTGAAGTTGTACAGTCATGATATAAAAGTTGTTAATTGCTGTCTGTATGTATAGTGCATACGACGGTTATGTGAAGGTCGTGATTCTACACAAGCTATGAATGGACTGAAATACTTATCCACCATTGCTGCGGTTGTTACAAGGACAATTTATACTCAAAGAAGAGGAACAACAATGAAGATCATAGCTGCGTCTACGTCGGGAGTCGCAACAATATTCAGTACCTACTGGGATATAGTGATGGATTGGGGCCTGTTGTGTAGGAACTCTGAGAATCCATGGTTGAGAGATAAGCTTATTTTGCCTAGCAGATCTATCTACTTCATAGCAATTGTAAGTACTATATTTAGCAATCTACCAGTTCAAATCATATGCAATTATCCTTTTAGCAATTAACTGACATTGGATAACTTGTAGGTACTAAATGTGATACTGAGACTTGCATGGATGCAAACTGTACTTGATTTCCATGAAGCCCCTTTCTTGCATAGAAATGCACTGATTGCTATCGTTGCCAGTTTGGAGATTATTCGACGTGGCATTTGGAACTTCTTCAGATTGGAGAATGAGCATTTGAATAATGTTGGGAAGTTCCGGGCCGTGAAGTCGGTTCCGTTACCGTTTAGTTATGAGGACGAAGACAAGGATCTATAGTTTTTTTTTACTTAATGATTAATATTGAATTTTTAAGTTTACTTATATACAACCCGCGGGCCAAATATAGGTATCTCTAGAATTTGTTTATGTATATATTGAGGGTTTCTCTCCATTGTAATTCATTCAGTTAATATTAATCAATCAAGTTCACTTTTACACTAATGAGAAAACAAAACATCCAACAAAAAGATTCACACAAAGTTGGTATTTAACAAGAAAACAAAATCTGTTACTTGGGAGGATGATCATCGTCACTATCCGGCTCTGATTGGGGATCGGTTATAGCTCCTGTGTCATCCATATCCTGGTTACCAAAGATAGATGCAAAGGATAACGGGTTTGCGGTCGAACTTTCTTTCTTAAGACCCTTAATGGTTCTGATTGCATCAACCGTCCGCCTATACACATCCGACCCTGCCTCACCAACCAACACAGGTGCCGAGTTCTTATTATCATGACTAGCCCCTGCGTTTTCATCTGCATTTGTTTTGCTACCACTATAAGATTCAACAACTTCAGCTTCTAGTGGGAAGAGAAGGTCCAGATTCTCCTCACACTCGTGTACTAATCTTGTTAGGGGTTCGGTTGTGAAAAACGGTTGGCGAAGGGCAAGTTGTGTAAAATGTACACGCAGTAATCCACCCGTTCGTTTGTCATACTTCTTTAATATCTTGATGATACCTATAATAAACCCAAAACAAATAGAAAGGTTTAGGCATGACACAGAAAAAAGAAAAAAAACAGGTTTTTGTTTGGCCGGCACAACCCGTCTTTTATATATGTCAGCCTGGTCACACACAAAAAATAGGTCTCTGTTCAGCTACACTACCAGTGTTCTTAAACATGTCAAGCCAAACGCGATCGTTTATAAAGTGGGTCAACCCAAACACGGCCGGTTAAAAATTGGGTTGATCTGTTAACCCGTTTAAGATTTTTTTAAAGAAGTTAATATATTGATTTCAAAGATAAAAAGTTTTTAAATTTAAAGTTAAATATTTTGATTTTTAATTTTTCATATAACTAATAGCGTTTAAAAAGTAAATTAATTTGCCTTAAACCTTTTTATCTACTCTTGTTACTAAGTCTCAAGGTATCACTCATATTCGCATATGAACATAAAACGGATCGAGCCGAAACACGACACGAGTTTTAGTAGTTTCGACTTTCAACATAAAATGACAGTGTGACACGATTTTGAATTCAACATGGCAACCCGAAACATGCTAACACAATATACACCCCTAGGTTTATGCAAACGATATATAACACGCTACAAAATTATTATTGTGATCCGACCCGACCCATTTGTACCTGCAAAGTTTAAGGAGCTGTAGTTTTTAAGAAGCACCATCTCCCCGTGAATGGTGACAAAGTCTCTCCGTATCGCCATCATTTCATCACTGAATTTAATTTCTGATGTGAACACTCCATCTTTGCTGCTTTTCTCCTTCACTTGCTCAATTCTTTGTTTTAGCTCCTGTATAACAAAAAAAATTCAAGACTTAGAGAACCACTAGCAGTCTAACTTAATAACCTCTAAATCAAATTAAATACATGTGAAATTTATTAGTAGGTAATCATTAAGAACTAATAAGTGAATATTAACAAGTTGAAACTCAAAATTTGATCTAATGATGAGTGGGGTAAAAGATGTGTTTTAATATGTAAAAATGTAAATATCGCATATGTTTATTGCTTTTAAATATTAAAAGAGATTACTTTGTTGAGTTTTGTATGCGTAGGTGAATGGACCTTAAACGTCTAGGATTGTGATTAAATCTTATATATACGCGCTGGTAGTTAATTAAACCGTATTCAGTTTGTCAATTTATCGGATTAAGTTCTGTTAATCAGCACAATCAACTCACAGTGTCTCTTAATTATTCATCAATCATAATAACCAAATCATGTCTATGCGGTTTTCAACTTGATAGGAGTTATAATGAATCAGTTTGCTGCATAACCTGAAACCTGAAGTGTGATCATCCATTTTCCAATCAAAGTTTATTTGTGTTCTCCTAACATAAAACCAACTTTCAACGTTTGCTTGACATGGACTATCCATTCTAGTTTAATTAAATTAAAATCATAAAATAGCATTTTCTAAAGAATCGAGTTTTATACATGTTTTTGATTGACCTTTCGATAAGCTAATTTAACAACTAAACACATTACTAGACATCCTTGGTAAACACTATGATGTTGAATTATACATAATTCAATAGTTACTTATATACATGAATAATCAATTAATATTAAAAAAAAAAAAAGTCAACGAGGTTAGGTTATAATTTATAAACAGAAAACCTGAAAGCGGATGACGAATTCTTCCTCTTTATCGACATAGAAATCATTAAACTTATCGAGTTCTTCATTAAGAATCCTGACGAACCAGTGTTGGAGATTGTGATCGGGTGGATTAGGATTAGGAAGGTTTTTGAGTAGTTTTTTAAGGGGTTTGTAACAGAGGTATTTGTCTTTCCATTCGGGCAGGGTCTGTTCCAGATGGATTCCGAATTCTTTACCAAACTTCATAACAGAAGAAGAAGAAGAAGAAGAAGAAGAAGAAGATTGATTGGAATTGAGAGAATAATGTTATTCTGATGGATTCGGAGGATAAGAAGTTTAGTTGTTTTATAAAAGTTTAGTCGACAGTGACCCACCTGCTTTTGTTGTTTTATATTTTGGAATTATTTAAAATTTACTTTCATATTGTTTGGCATATAATTCTACTCTTAGGTAACCCGTTCCTTATCCCTATCTCTATAATTACACTAAAAAACACTACATTTTTCTCTCATGTTTAATTAAATAATATTTTTATATACATTTATAATTACAGTTTTTTCTCCTCTACTCACAACCAATCCAACAAATAATAGGGGAAGCAATGTTTCCTCAAATTTACAAAAAATCACTACATTTCTCTCTTCAACCTATAATTTACACTCACAACCTCACCATATAATTTGCAAACTTCCCTCACATAATTATAGGGAATGGGATGAGAATGCTCTTATGATGATACCATGACGGTTAAATGGCAGACGACGGTATAATAAGTTAAACTATGAAGTAATCGTGAGTTCGATTAAAACAACATAGTCTCAACATGACTCTCGAATATTTGAAAGTGTGGTAAGTGATAACCTACTACATAAAAAAATCGTTAAAAAGGTAAATAATAAAAATAATAATAATTTAATTTTCCTCCTTTTGTATTTGTTTTCAATCTTTTTATATATCATAAATATTAACTAGTAATTGCAAAAATAAATATTAACTAAAAACCTTTTAATCTACCCATTTCATATCGTAACATTTGTCTATCTTATGATTCTTTAATATGCACATGTTTATGTCCTATGATTCTATACATCTATATGTTTGTATCTATATATACCAAAACATGTTAATTTTGTTAAACTCTTTAACCAAGCATATGAATATCCTAATGTATACAAATTTTGAAGTGGGAAAAATATTAATTGACTAGTTGGCGTTGCCTTGATGGGTACGGCATGAATTTTTGTACATGTATATCTATAATCTACGGTACATGTGATAGTGTCATCTACGATATCAAAAAAATATGTGAACAAATATCAGTGATAGAAGAGAATAACTCATATTTATCCATCATATAATTATTTTAGATGTCATTTTAAAACACTGGGATTACTTGTTTCACCCCTACCATGCCCACCGCTTAGGTTTCAAATCTTTTGGATGCTCAATTATCTCAAAACATCTATTTATAATGTGTCCCAATTTGTTACCTGTGCACTTTAAGTTTGGGATAGGACCTTTATTAAATTTCTTTGTATCAAAACATAGAGTTGATTATGAAACAAAACCGACGTTTTGAGTTTGATTTTCTGAAAAAAAAAAATATGTATTCCTATGTTACCCTTTTACTGAAATGACGACTAAAACGGTGCTTTGATGGTGTGAAGAGGATCTCTAGTCAACAAATTTGTTCTAATAGGTTAATACACGTTGCTTAGAGTCGTGGACCCATAATAGATGCATTGGTTTTATTAAATGATTAAAATTATTGAATTCCTTTACAACTTCGCAAGTACAAGCTTAATATGAGAATTGAGAAGCCCACTCTACTACAAGCAAAGCCACTTTTAGACATAGCACTATCTAGAGGTTAAAAAAAAAACAAACCCGAATCTGGACCCATGAAAACCCCGGAACCGGGTATTATAAAATCTAGTTTTGAAAATTTTGAACCCGGACCCAACCATACTCATAGGGTATAACTTTCAGTGCTGAAACATGTGCCAATCTATACCTAATAATACCTAAAAACCGGTTCATGTTACACCTGAAACCTGGGTTTTTTCATACCTTCCTTATACCAGAAAAATACCGAAAAAAACACAGCCGCTTAGAAAACCCAATCTATACCCGAAAATAGGGTTTTCTTAATACCCGAAAATAGGGTATTGAAAAATCGGTATGGGGTACCCGATTCCATACTGTTGGGTGTAGATTTTATTATCCTCGGAATTGAGCATAACTTGAGGATGTTGACTTAAGCTGTTATTCTTAGGAATGTACGTTGACTAATTCAATTGTCCTATATTATCTGATTGTTTTGCAGATAAGAGCACGTGTTAAATATGTTTATAAGAACGTGGATTGCAACGGAATACTGCTTGAACTTCGTCAACAAACAACGTGGGCAGCAACGGCTTGTTGAAGAAATAGTCTAGGGTTTCCGGAATAATCGGAATAACAGTTGTAATCTTCTTATTATAAATTCGAGCTGATAGTATCGATAGGTCACACACAATTCACTTGTTTAGCTGCTAGTACTCATTGTATCACTTAGTTCACGTTTACTAATCAGCTCCAACCTTTGTAATCACCGATTTTGTTATTAATAATATCGACGGTGATAGTTTTAACCGTCCGGGGGTTTTTTGTGCCGGAGATCATAATAATCAAGCGTAATTCGACCAAAAGTTAAGTTCATAATCTTTAACCGAAGAGATGCGATTAAAGATTACGTTGTAAACTCTTGAACGAAACGAAGATTATCATAATCAAGGGTTTTTTCCCTCGTAATCATATCCTCGTGTTTAATCTTTTTACCATTAAGCACCTCGCCTCATGCACTAAATTGATCAAAAGTTAGTTTGTTAATTTTTGACCGAAACAATTTGGCGCCCATCGTGTGGCAAACGGTGCTTTGATCATTATTCATTCTCAAACGAAACCCTACTCTCAATATCCACAACATGTCTTCACAGCCCAAGATTGTTTCATCTTCTGCCGTAGCCTCAGAATCCTCAGCGAGGCCACCCATGCCTATTCCTCTTGCTAGTAGTATCCCGAAGAAGCCTGACAATGCTCAAAAGAAACCTGCTACTACCGTCTTCTCAAGTTCGAGTCCATCTCCCCAGGATCTCGTCATGGTGTCTAACAACGACCTTCTGTCTCTGTACAGACGGCTACAAGAACAGATGGATCGCCAGAACAAGACCAACCAGATGCTCGTGAGGGAATTGGAAGATTTCAAGAAAGCCAAGAAGCCGGCGGAAGAATTCACACCACTAATCCCGATATCTCTGGATTTCACTCTTCCAGGATCCTTAGGATTGGTGTATCCAGAGCTGACCACGGCGTACAACCCTGGACCCCCATCTTTCCAACATTTGGGGTCTGCAGGATTGCACTTACCTGGATCCCAAGGATACCCGTATGCGTCATATGCTGGGCCTAATCAACATGCAGGATCCTCAGGATTGTCGCAACCGGGAGGACCCTCCGGATTATTCCAATAGTCTGGATCCTCAGGATTGTTCCAACAGTCTGGATCCTCAGGATTGTTTCAACAGTCTGGATCCTCAGGATTGTTCAATCAGGTTGGTCCTCATCAACAGGCGGTATCTTCAGGATTAGCTTAAGCTCAGCAGCCCTCAAGATCCTCTGATGTGCATCAAGGAGACTTTATCCAGATGCAGGCCAATACTCCAACTAGAGATGGCCAAAAAAACCGGTTTGGGGAACCGGTTTACCGGTTTAAACCGGAAACCGGTTTTTACGAAAACCGGTTTTTTAAAAACCGGTTTGACCGGTTTAGAAACCGCCGGTTCGTCTTTCGGTTACAAGTTCTAGATCCAAAACCGGTTAACGAACCGGTTAATGGAAAAACCGGTTTTTTTTATTAACCGGTTATGGAAAAACCGGTTAACCGGTTTATAAAAAAACCGGTTATGGAAAAACCGGTTAACCGGTTTATAAAAAAACCGGTTTATAAAAAAAACGGTTAAACCCTTGCATCAATGTTGGTGGTGTTGAAGCTTTAATAGAAAAAATTTGTGATGAGCTAGGGTTAAACGACGATCAAAACCCCTATTATAGCCAAACTTTAAAGAATGCTTTCAACACCACCTTGTCAAACATGTATGATGTCTACCTTACAAAATACGGGTCGTCTTCCCAAATTCATGACTCGTTAAGAGCTGTTGCCCAATCCCAATCCCAAACCGACCTTGAAATGGGGATGTACTACATGATTTGGGAAGACGCCGGTAAACGTCAAAAGGTAAACACCCCAAGCAGTGAACTTGGAAGGTATGGTGGTACCAACTTTGTGAAACACATGACTCCGGATGAATTTAGAAGTCTTGATTTGCTGGCTTGGTGGAGAGGTAAGGAGGATGAGTTTCCGATCCTCGCCGCCATGGCCAAAGATTTACTAACGGTCCAAGCTTCCACGGTAGCTTCGGAGTCTGCTTTTTCTGTTTCTGGCAGGGTTATATCGATTAGGAGGACTCGACTCACTGCACCAGCTATAGAGATGTCGATTTGCTACAAGGATTACTTGGACTCTTTAGATAGGGCACAACATCAACGCTCACTCGAGGGGGAAATGGAGTATGAAGCGGGCTTGTATGAAGACGAGGTCAATGAAGGACACACTCAACCAATGACCGATGAAGAAGCCGCGTACGACGATTACCTAAGAAATAGCTCGGGATCGGGTAGCGAAGAAAATTAGTTAAAGAAACAGCAAACATGGAGGCAAATCATGAGTAAGAAACAGCAAGTTGTTCATGTAATCGTGTCTAATCATTCTTTTTCCTAATATGTGCTCTTATTTACTTGTTGATTTGGATTTTTCTAATTTAGTTAAAGAAACAGCAAACATGGAGGCAAATCATGAACAAACTGCGATTGGGAACAACAGGAGCATCTGCTAGTTCACGATTTAATGTTTGTATTTTTGAGTTAAATCATGAACAACAGTTCTTGGCAGAGATTTCTTCAGTGTTAATGATTTAATGTTTGTATTTTTGAGTTACGAATATGCGATAACAATTTAATGTTTGTATTTTTAATGTAAAAACTATAAATGAAAGTTATGTGTTTTTAATCTTTGGTTTGTTGAAAACACATTCACCAACACACACTCATACTCATCTTCCAAGCAAAGAACCCTAACAACGAAAGCAAAGAATGGCTTCGGTCAGTCCGTTTTGCCTTGTAGTTACCGTTTTGCCTTGTAGTTACCGGTTTGTTTATACTGTGAAAAAATAATGGTCTTCATTAAGTACAAAATATAAAAAACAAATATTCGTATTTGAAACCGCGAAATTAAAAAAAAAAAAACCGGTTAATAAAAAAAAACCGGTTAATAAAAAAAACCGGTTAATAAAAAAACCGGTTCTAACCGGTTTCTAAACCGGTCCTAACCGGTTAGACCGGTTAGGGTTTTGACAGCAAAAAACCGGTTATTAACCGGTCCGGTTATTAACCGAACCGTTTTTTTTCCGGGCCAAAAAAACCGGTCCGGTTAATAACCGAACCGGTTTTTTTAAAAAAACCGGTTTGTGCACCTCTAACTCCAACTGCTCCGCTTACCAACCCTGGAAATACTATGTTTGGGAATACGAGCTACAACGCCCAGACCGCTCCTCAAAATGTTAATCAGGGTAACTCTTTCAATACGATTCCATTTAATGCTAATCAAGGATTTTTGCAGGATGCAGGCATAAGTTCGAGTTTAGCCCGAGAATTACAAAAACTTAAGGACATGATATCGAATGTCCCCGGTGTAATCCGTCCCATAGCTGAAGTTCACACTGATAGTCACAGGATATCCCGGTTCGTGCCATCAATTAGCGACGTGCAGATCCCAAAACGGTTTCAAACCCCAAATATGAAACTGTATGATGGCTAAACGGATCCTGAGGAACACGTCGCACAATATAGAGAACGTATGGAGATCAATCCAATCCCTATGGAAATCAAAGAAGCATGTCTCTGCAAAGGGTTTGGGTCTACCTTAACCGGAGCAGCCATGAAATGGCTACTGAGTATTCCTCCTAACACTATCAATTCTTTTTCTCATTTAGTTAACATGTTTAATAATCAGTTTTCTTGCAGTAGAACTTTTGAGAAAATGACAGGTGATCTTTATAGGGTTACCCAGAATCCTGGGGAATCCTTGAGAGATTTTATTACCAGGTTTAGTAAGGAGTCGCTGGAAATTCAGAACCTAAACCCAGCTTCAGTAGTGGAAGCTCTCAAGTTGGGGTTAGAAAAAGGCTCCTCTTTCTATGATGATCTCGTTATGACTCCAGGCAGGTCATTAGACGAAGCAAGAAGCAGAGCTCTGAGGTTTATCAGGCTAGAAGACGACAAGAAAAACTCTAAAGTCGATATCCCGAAGTATGATCAGACGAACAGGAAATTCGAATCCCCGGGAAAATTATATCGAGCAAAGCCTTACTACAAGCCTGATAACCCCAAGATTAATGCAGTAGATGAGGAAAATGATAAAGAATATCCTAAGATCTCTGAATATTTTTTTTCTGTTGATATTGGTGGATTAATGTGTGCCATGCAGGACTTAGGTGAGAAAGCTAGGTGGCCAAGGAAAGTGGAGAGACCAGGATCCTGGAAAGACAAATCAAAATTGTGTGCCTTCCACGAAGACTTTGGGAACTTGACTGATGATTGCATTGCACTCAGAAGGGAGATCAGCTATCTTCTCTGCAAGGGCCACTTGAAAGAGCTACTTGGCAAGAAGAAGGGAAGAGAACAGGATCCCGAGAAAATTCCTGAAAAGCCGAATCCTCCACCAACGGATGCAAGAACAATCATGTTCATATCCGGAGGATCCGACATCTGTTGAATCTCTTATTTTGCTGCAAAGAGAAATGCTGAACAAAGAAAGTTAGAAGTGGCTGATAGGCCAACAAAGACATCTATTCTCGCTAAAGAGAGGATTATATCCTTCTATGAAAGCGATAGAGTCGATGTTCAGGATCCTCATCATGATAGTTTGGTAATGACTTTATATGTGGCTAACCATTATGTTCGCAGGATCCTCATAGATGGCGGAAGCTCTGTCAACATTATTCAATTATACGTGCTGAAAAAGATGAATATTCCAGAGGATGAGATCGTCCCCAGTTCCTCAGTATTGGTTGGATTCAGTGAAGAAACTAAAAACACTATTGGGGAGATTAAGCTCCCAATATATGTTGAAGGGGTAAATAAAATGCAAAAATTTTGTGTTATTAATTGTTTATCTTGTTGCAATATTATATTAGGCAGGCCCTGGATACATGACATGAAAGCAGTTCCATCCACTTATTACCAATGCGTGAAACTCCCAAGTCCGTGGGGAGTTATCAAAATCATCAGTGACCAACAAGACGCAAAGAATTGCTACACCTCTTCCATGAAGTGTACTGCCAAACCCTAGCAGGCGTAGCAATTACAGAAGCCAGCACGAGGCATAATGGAGGCCAGGGAAAAAGAAATCAAAGAAGTACCTCTTTATCCCGAGGATCCTGAAGTCAAAGTGCTGATAGGAACTAGCATTCCTGAAGATATCGAGTCAAAATTGCTCAATTTCCTCAAATCAAGGCTGTCAACATTTGCATGGAAACATGAAGATATGACAGGTATTTCCAAAGATATTATAACACGTAAACTTGGAATTGATAATTCTTTCAGGCCAATCCATCAAAAAAGAAGAAAATTTGCACCTGAAAGAAACATAATTATTCAATAAGAAGTAGAAAGACTCTTGAAGGCGAAAATGATTAGGGAAGTTCAATATCCCGATGGTTAGCAAATGTGGTGGTTGTACATAAAAAGAATGGCAAATAGAGTTTGTGTAGACTTCACATACTTAAATAAGGCTTGTCCTAAGGATCCATTCCCTCTACCACACATCGATTTAATGGTGGATGCTACAGCTGGCCACGAGATGCTAACATTTATGGACGCATCCTCAGGATTTCAGCAATTCCAAATGGAACCCTCAGATCAAGAAGACACGGCCTTCATGACTCCCACAGGTATTTATTGTTATATTGTTATGCCCTTTGGACTTAGAAATGAAGGTGCAACCTATCAGAGGTTAGTTAACATGATGTTCAAAGAGCAACTGAGGGACACGATGGAAGTGTATATTGATGATATGGTGGTGAAGTTCAAGAAAGCTGAGGATCATCTCCAGGACCTCAAGACTGCATTTGATATCCTCGACAAATATAACATTCTGAATCCTGCAAAGTGCCATTTCGGAGTGAAAGCTGGCAAATTCTTGGGATACATGGTCACCAAAAGGGGAATAGAGGCGAGTCCAGAGCAGATACAAGCTATCCTGAATCTGAAATCCCCAGAATCAGTCAAGGACGTTCAAAGGCTAACTGGCAGGATAGCGGCGCTCAACAGATTCATATCCAAATCCTCAGAAAAGTGCAAAGAATTTTATGATATCTTGAAGAAAAACAAGAGGTTCGAGTGGACCAGTAAGCATGAGAAAGCTTTAGCATCCTTAAAAGCTTATCTTTCTTCTGCTCCTCTACTGGTAAAACCCGAGGAAGGTGAATCTCTATCTCTATATCTTGCTGTATCAAATAATGCTATAAGTGCCATTTTGGCTAAGGATCTCGAAGGTCAACAACACCCCATATATTATGTAAGTAAAAGTCTTTTGGATGCTGAGACCAGGTATTCTTATCTTGAGAAATTAATTGTCACACCCTCAAAATCCACTAACGGAATTTTACCGTCAGAGGGTGTGAACTAACAGGATCGGAATCATTAGTTATAATCAAACATCATATTCAAAGTTTTTAAACCACAAATATTAAAGTTTAATGAATGCGGAAGCGTAAATCATAAGCCAAGTGTTGCGTCACGCAGGAGGACTTAAAACCAAATTAATAAAAGTTTAAAAGCAAGTTTTCAAAACGATAGTGTTCAATGAAATGCATGTCCCTATACCGCGCGCCCGCCTCGGCTACCTGAGAATAACATACTAAAGTGTCAACACAGGGTTGGTGAGTTCACATATATAAATAAAGGAAAACGTTTACGTTTAAGTGTTTGCGTTACCAGATAATGTTAAGTCAATTATATATCAATAGGTAGCTAGCCTATAAAACAAGTATTACTAAGTGTTCGACACCGAAGCTGACTGTTTATCATATGCCTTGCCACCATGTCAACCACGGCCATGGTAATGTGTTAGCCAAGATTACACCCACTCGACCTACAGTCGAGTTTAGAGTTGGGTGGGGTTTGTCAAACCCAGTAGTACTACTCAACAGTGACTCGCTATTATACAAATACTAAACGGTTCGATGTTATGAAGGACTTTAGTTGGTTTGTTTGCCACTTAGCCTTACAAGCGATATATAACCAATAACAAAATCTAAAGTGTTTGGAGTATGTTATCTCCCCTAAGTAAAAAGCGTTTAAAAGAGTAAAAGGGGAACGTGAAACTCACTGTTTGAGAAGAATTCAAAAACAAATCCGAGAGATGCGCGTCAAAGAAAATCCTCACTAGTGCTCTAAAACAAAAATGAGATTCTCTAAGTATTTAAACTACTATTGAGTCTCTAGACTCGGCACATAATACCTATGCGTGAGATACGTTTCGTGTTTCGTTTGTGAATTATGTGTGACTCGACAAACACATTGGTGACTCGTTACATGTGTATACAACTACTTAAGCATCAAATACTAACATTGTACATTACTAGTAAATTATCTCCCCACAAGGTCAATTTAGTCAAAACATGACAATTATCTATTAACAAACACGTTTCATGTATTTTCACATAGTTCAGCAGCTAGTTTTATCAAGACAGATTTCTACTTGAAATATTACTCTATTAAACAGATCATAATATATCAATTAATTCATCAAAAATCTTCATAAAAGAACACATGAGTTAGGTTTCCAGAACTATTTTAATTGTATTTTTATTCCACATAGTTTTCTCACAAAGACCAAAACATTACAGTAAACTCACAGCAGTCAAAATCGTGCGCAACAGAATGATATTTGTTATTCCTGTTAAATGGTAAATTCAATTAATGCAAGACCAATTGGGTTAGATTCTTAACTCAATATTTTAACTTCCAGAAGTGGAACTAACCCATTTGGTCTTGTAGTTTATGAGATATGATAATTTCAAAACATCCTAACAGCAGACCCCACAATTCAGACTTGCACTACGTTTTTGTAAAATAATAAAAGTTAACATTTACACGTCCAAAAATTACAAATTTGGACTCTTTAGAAAATAGACTCAACCTAGTATACTGTAGTGTTAATAATTTCGACCAATTACCACATTAACATCCAGTTACGGTCGTCTAAACATCAAATCAACAATCTGTACAGTACCAGTTTACATCAGAACTCAACATAACAACAATCTATGAACCATAACCCATGCATATCACACTCTAGACACAAGATTTACCAACCATGCATATCAATTTTACGTTACACACATAGTTAGGGTTTTAGTTGAAAGTTTAAAATCAAAGAACAAGTAATTAACAAGCAATTATAACACAACTAGTTATCAAGTCACTAGCAAATCATCATCAAACATACAATCAAACCCTAACTCATCTTAATCATCACTTTCAAGAATTTAGGGTTTTGATTAACCCATTCAATATCAAAATTAAACACATAGAATGCATAGAGAAGTAGTTAATTACCTAATAGCACCTTAATTCTTCAACAAAAGATTGAAAATCCTTGTATGTGTGTGTGTGTGTGTGTGTGTTTACGGCAGCCAAGAAGAGAGGGAGAGGGGGACGATCGGTCTAGGGAGAGGGGAGGGAGTGTAGGGTTTTGTTAATTATTATAATAATAATATGTTACACAATGGCCCCTCTACTTTTAGTTATTAATTTTGTAGTGTAAACAATTAGTTCTTGCTTCTTGTGTTTAGCATTACACATAACATATCAAGTAACATATATGTTAACACATAATTATCACGTATTTGTTGTTTTGATGTTTGTCGTTTGTTCACCAATGGTTTGAGTCGACTCGTGTGCGTTTCTGTGCAATCCCGAAAGACTACATGTGTAGTGATTGTCATGCATCATTTAAAACCCTAGTTTAAATGTAATGAGATGTGCGTTATAGATCAAGTGATCTTAAGTTTGAATTGACGGAGTTTGGATTAACGGAGTTAACCTAAAATTGACGAGTGTCACATTAATTTTAGCCCTTATTATGGCATCTACTAAACTTAGACATTATTTTGAAACTCACCCTATATGTGTTAAAACTAACTATCCTATTAAGTCTGTTTTGAGAAAACTAGAAATGTCAGGTAGAATGGGAAAATGGGCAGTAAAGCTAAGTGCATATGATATAACATATGAACCTAGGACTGCTATCAAATCCCAGACATTAGCGGACTTTGTGGCTGATTTCACCAGTGAACTTAAAGAAAAGGGAGACTTGGAAGTCCAACAACTTGAAGAAACCAAAGATAAGTGGACCCTATACACTGATGGTGCTTCAAATGTTAGAGGAACAGGTCTCGGGATTCTACTGAAATCTCCACAGGGGGACATAATACCTCAATCCATATCCTGCGGATTTCAGGCCACAAATAATGAGGCAGAATATGAAGCTTTGATAGCATGATTACAATTAGTAATCGACATGAAAATCAGGTTTATTCAAGTACATGTTGATTCATTATTATTAACTAATCACTTTAATGGTTCTTACACTGTTAGAGGAGAAAGACTAATGAAATATCTAGAGCTAGTAAAAAAACTAGCAAAATATTTCGAAACGTTTGATATTTCACAGGTACCTAGGGAAGAGAATGTTTAAGCAGACGCCCTAGCTTATTTAGCTTCATCCTTCAGGATACCAGAAGGTGTCAAGATCCCTATCGTACATATCCTGAGCCCAGCAATAGAAGAACAAGGTGCCAATGAAATATCAGAAGATGGTAGAGATATGGGAGTCACGAATCCTGAGGATAATGAAGATTCTTGGATTATCCCGATCAGGAAATATATTCAGGATGGAGTTATCCCCAAGGATGAAAACCCAAGAGCTTTTCGCACAAAGGTAATCCCATATACCATAATGAATGATGTATTATACAGAAAGTCTCTTGCAGGACCATATCTTAGGTGCTTGGAGAAGGCAGAAGCTCAAGAAGTTCTTCAAGATATCCATAATGGAGATTGTGGGAATCACACTAGGGGCAGAGCACTATTCTCCAAAATCCTGAGGACGGGGTATTTCTGGCCAACGATGAAGAAGGATGCTATGAATGATTCTCAGAAATGTGATGCATGCCAGAGACATAGCAACATTTTGCACCAGCAAACAGAACCATTATATCCTATTATATCCCCTTGGCATTTCATGAAGTGGGGAATGGATATCGTGGGGAAACTACTAAGAGCTCCGGGAGGAAAAGTCTTTATGTTGGCTATGACAGATTATTTCTCGAAGTGGATCGAAGCGGAAGCCTTTGTTCAAGTCCGAGAGAAAGAAGTTATCTCATTCATCAAGCGCAATATCCTGACAAGATTTGGGATCCCGGCAGAGATAGTGTGTGACAATGGCTCGCAATTCATCGGCAAGAGAACAACTAACTTCTGTGCCAGTGGGGGAATCAAGATGATCACATCAACACTTGTCCACCCTCAGGCTAATGGACATGCCGAATCAAGCAACAAAATCAATATCAATAACCTGAAGAAAAAGTTGGGGTCTAAGAAAGGAAAGTGGGCCGAGGAACTACCTTTCGTTCTTTGGGCAGATAGAACCACTTCGAAGAATGCTACTGGTCAGACTCCTTTCTCATTAGTACTTGGAGCTGAAGCAATTATCCCCACAGAGATGGTTATCCCGACTGCCAGAGTCACTCATCAAAATCCCGAAGATAACACTCGAAGTCTACTTGAAGACCTAGATGCGGTAGAAGAACTCCGGGATGTGGCAAAGATCAGAATGGCTTCTTACCAACAGAAGATAGCAAAGTCCTACAACAAGAATATAAGAGTTCGAAGGTTTCAAGAAGGGGATTTGGTTCTCCGAAAAGCTTTTCAAAATACTACCAATCCTAAGGATGGGAAGCTCGCACCAAAGTAGGAAGTTCCTTACCTGATCGATTCAGAAGCAGGAAAAGGGGCATACAAGTTATCTACTTTGGATGGTGACTTACTACCAAGGGCTTGGAATGCTATACATCTTAAAAAATATTTCATGTAAGACTTCTATCCCGAGGATAACTGTTATACTAAACAATCAAGGTATGTACTCAAACCTATACTTTTATTTGTTTTTTAATATTATTATTCTTCAAACATGGTAATGACTTAAGCATCGGAGGGGTGTTAGCTAGTCTAACACCCACCCCTCACTTAGAATTGACTATTTTGTAGATATGAGGGATTCTCATATGGAATAAAGTTAACAAGGCCTTCGTCACCAGTTTCTAAGGGCCCTGTCGCCAGCTTATCCTTAAGGTATAAGGGGTTTTCACCTCTTCTAAGGTTTAAGGGATCCTCATCTCTTCTTAAGATCGCTCGTAGAGCACGTTTATTCAGCCTTAGTTTGAGAGGCGGGGCCAGCACATGAAATATAGTGACTTGTTACCTCGTTATCCTCGGCTATTGGTTTGGATCTTGAGGTTTAAGGGATCTTCATCTCTTCTTAAGACGCCTGTAGCGCATGATTTATTCGGCCTTAGTTTGAGAGGCGGGGCCAGCACATGAAATATAGTGACTTGTTACCTCGTTATCCTCGGCTATTGGTTTGAATCACAAGTTTATGGTAGACGTACCATAATCTAAGGTTTAGGAGATTTTCGTCTCTTCTAAAGGGCCTTGACGCCATTTCGTTCTTAAGGTTTAAGAGATTTACATCTCTTCTAAAAGGCCTTGTCGCAAGTTCGTTTCTAATGGTTTAAGAGATTTTTCATCTCTTCTAAAGGGCCTTATCGCCAGTTTATTTAGGCCTTGTCGCCAGAATCTTTAAAAATATTTTCAGTATAATGCTGATGTTACAATTCTTTTGCTAAATCCCCAGGATTTGAAGGATATTCAAAACAATGATCTTATTGCAAGGATAAGACGGTCTAGACGATTTCCAGGTTAATTGACACATGGTCCTGGTATGAATTACTATTTGCAAGTATTTTATCTTTCATATCATTTAAAATTTATGACTTGATATTGGTTTATTGGTAAAACTTAAACTATTACTTCAAATTTTTTCATAAAACTTAGGTTTTTTCTTAGAATGGAAAAAGTGAAAGGATGCCAATATAAGTCATAGAAAGTTGTACTAATATTATGATGCAGGAAAAGATAGTCCAGGTTTCACTCAAAACGGAGCCCATCCACCCGAACTATCATAATTGTTCTAAGTGCAGAAAGTAAAATACGGTTTGGGTTTCGTCCTGAAACTAGGATCCCTCCACCCAAACCATTATCCTGAGCCTACTACGTTGTCATTGCATAACCAAAATAGAAATTGTTCAAAACAACCATTGAAAACACATAAAAACAACCTGTAAACCAGGTTCAAACTTTTCCACCTTCAGCATCGTCACCTTCCTTCTTCTCCAAATCCGTCGCCTCCCCAGCCTCAGTCTCCTTCACATCCTCACCAGCTCCAGCATCCTTGGTCACCTCAGAAGTCCCAGCCATCTCACCCTCTTCAAGCTTCTCCCCCCTTAGCATCTTAAGCTTTTTCTTCCAATCTATAGAATTCCAGGAGTCCATCACATGACCTTTTGCTTGCGCTTCCTCAGACATTTTGATCATCGACTCCAAGATACTGGCGGCTGCACACTTCTTGGCCTCTTCAAGAAACTTGGTCTTCTCGAACTCAAATGAGGCTTTAAGATCTGAAATCTCTTTATCCTTCTTTTTGAGCATCTTGTTCTTTGTGTCAACAGCTTGTAGGAGGTCGGCGAGCTTGGCTTCAGCCTCTCTCTTGGACAATTCAGCATCTTGGGATATCTGACGGTAACTTTCGGCTTTCTGTTATCCCCAAATTAATATTAGTTTTTATGCAGATTACTATTTTTCAGGATAAACGAGAATACTTACTGTTCCGAGGAAGTTAGCAAGAGCTTGAAGTTTCTCTACAGCATCAGTGGTGGTCATGTCAGCAAAGGGCTCGATTTCGGCTGAAGTGGTGGCTTTCCTCTTCTTTTGTGCAGCACTTTTCTGGCGAGTAGTTGGAACTCTCACCGAAGGGGAAAGTGTCTTGGAATGTTCTTGTTTCACCATTGTCCTATCCTCAAAAAGGTCATCCAAATCCACCAAGCTAAAAGATTTTGGCTTCGGCATCCCTACACAATGATTTATCAAGTTATTTTCTAGATAACAAAATCCCTAGAAAACCTAAAACCCTCAAAACACTTACCAGAATTCATGCTCTCAGCAGGTTTTGCAGCAATCACACTTGTTTCTCATGTTTCTTCCTCTAACCAAAACTCCCTTTCCTCTGCTGGAATCTTGAACAACGCCTTAAGCCTTTTCTTCGTATCCTTCCTAAGCTTTATCAAATCCTCAAACACAACTGTCAAAAAACAAACCATATCAAAATGAATCGTTTGCAAAAAGAAGCTTTATCCTACAGATCTCCTACCCTTATGAACCCATTTAGTAGGCAAGCTCATCCCATCAGGAATAGAATCCCGACGAACGAAAAAGAAATTTTTTTTTTCCAATCAGGGTCGCTACCGGACACCTTGGGAACCATGTAAAGACGACTGGACTTGGATTGAAGACAATAACGAAAGGATTCGTGAGTTCAGAGGTTATAAGTTGCGGCAATCTCAGGCACACCTATGGATAGCTCACGGGTTTTATTCAGACGATCTACTGTTGCCAAAACCCGTCACACCATTGGCATGACTTGTGAATACGAGAATCCGGTCACGTCAAAGAATTCTTGTATGAGCGGGAAAATGGATATGAGAGGCCGATCGAAAAGGTGTAATAAAAGAAACACACCTAGGTTTTAGAAGAAACGTCGGCTTTGGTTTTGGGGTCGTAAGGTCTAATAATGGCTTCCGAAGGCAGCAAGCCTGAATTTTTCAAGAATCTAATGTCGAGATCCTTGAAAAGACACTGGTCTTCGTCAGTCGCCGGAATGAGAGATTGGTCAACGAAATCATCCGAGGTTGCAAAACAGAAAGGATGGGCGCTCGAGGGGTTCTCTTTCTCATTATCGTTTGGTCGGAAGGAAAATTTCAAGAAAATAAAGAAGACAAAGAAGAAGGTCTGACCTAGCTTTGAATCGATGGAAGAAGTATTGATTTGAGATTGAGAAATGGGTTAATTATAACATGGAAGGGCGGTTATAGGCTTTCCTCAATCCGCGTGCACGTCCTTTCAGTTGACAGAAGATATTTTACTTTTCAAAATTTGAAATTTTTACAGTTGTCGCGCCTTATCTGTAAAAATTGGGGGCAATTGTTGGGTGTAGATTTTATTATCGTCGGAATTGAGCATAACTTGAGGATGTTGACTTAAGCTGTTATTCTTAGGAAGGCACGTTGACTAATTCAATTGTCCTATATTATCTGATTGTTTTGCAGATAAGAGCACGTGTTAAAAATGTTTATAAGAACGTGGATTGCAACGGAACACTGCTTGAACTTCGTCAACAAACAACGTGGGCAGCAACGGCTTGTTGAAGAAATAGTCTAGGGTTTCCGGAATAATCGGAATAACAGTTGTAATCTTCTTATTATAAATTCGAGCTGATAGTATCGATAGGTCACACACAATTCACTTGTTTAGCTGCTAGTACTCATTGTATCACTTAGTTCACGTTTACTAATCAGCTCCAACCTTTGTAATCACCGATTTTGTTATTAATAATATCGACGGTGATAGTTTTCACCGTCCGGGGGTTTTTTGTGCCAGAGATCATAATAATCAAGCGTAATTCGACCAAAAGTTAAGTTCATAATCTTTAACCGAAGAGATTCGATTAAAGATTACGTTGTAAACTCTTGACCGAAACGAAGATTATCATAATCAAGGGTTTTTTCCCTCGTAGTCATATCCTCGTGTTCAATCTTTTTACCATTAAGCACCTCGCCTCACGCACTAAATTGATGAAAAGTTAGTTTGTTAATTTTTGACTGAAACACATACCATACCCGGAACCGACCCCGATCTGGGTATGGCTAATACTCGATTTTCCATACCCGGGGCCGGAAGTCCGGAACTGTGTATTAGAAAAATCCAATCTGTGCACCACTATGAACTATCAGCTACAAGCCTAACATCATAATCCGCTACAGGCCCACAGTTAGAAGCCTAGTATCCTCAAGACAGCCCAACATGCAAACACAGAAACAACACTTCTTAAGAAAAAGTTCTATAAAAAAATGTGTTGTGATTTTGAAATAAACTTATAAACCATATAATTCAACATCATAACTTAAAAAACATTTAATAAATATTAAGACACTGTTGCATCTTTTTATCACGCTCATTAACATGTTTATTTGATTCATTTTCAATATCGTTTAGAATTTTATTGCAATGTAGTATATGCTCACAAGTCACAACTCACAACTTTAACATGTTGTTTCGCATGTATAAGACACCAAATATTTAACAAGTTTTATGATAGATGCAATTTAGTATATGCTCTCAACTTTAAGTTCAACTTTTAACGTTTAAATCCTATGCATTTTTAATACCGATGAAACCAACACATGCAATAATACATTTTCTACGCAACTCCGTATCTGTATCTGCCACTTGTTTGATACCATGATAAACATATTTTTTACGTTAGAATGCTTAAAATTAAATATTAGCATGTGTGTTATACACAGGTAAAATGAAATACATACATCAAGATAATTGTTTTTTAGTAAACTAAGCATTTATTAAAATTTAGCCATATAAAAGCTTTTTAGATTAGACAAAAAAAATATTTGATATTAAAATAAAATAAATAAGAAGTAGCTCTAAAATTTGAGAAGCCATAAATTAGATGGACCTTAAATGCATAGAGAGTGGTCTAATGACAAGGCCGGCAACAAAAGCTCGGGACGGAGCCGTATGACGACAAGGAAGTCTCACACGGTTCCCTGACTAACTACCGAAGGCTGGGCCGATTGTAACAAGCAATTGTCTCAACTGGGCAAAAACTTAATGGGGCCCATTTTATGTAATCACGTTTTCTTTTCTAGTGAAATCCGTAAGTTTAATAACCATCTATTTAGTATGTAAGTTAATAAATGGTCTTTATATATCAATGTGTTGGATAATACCTTCCATTTTCAAGTGACAAAGTTTCAAATTTGGCGCTTTTAAAACCATATAAATGTGTGGACGGGATCCTTAATTAGTTGGTGTAGCATGTCAATGAACCTAAACTGCATTCAAAGCCTATCTACTTTATTTTGTTGAAATATAATGTTTAGGGCCAACCCCATCCTCTATACCAATTTTTGCAATGACGGATCCACACTAAAACGGGTTACGGGACTTAAGGGTCTAACATCTAATTAATGCTTTAAAAGGGCGGTTACATGCTCTAGAAGGTGTCATGTAAAGGGGAAGGGATGACAATGAGTCAGGTATAAGACATGTTTAGGTAATCTAAGTCACATACTCGATCAAATTAACAAAGGTAATTCCGTAATCAAATTAGTAAGGTAGTGTGCTTGAGAGAATTAACAAATACGATAAGGAACAACAATAAGGTGACACGGGTGGTTACAAGGAAAACCCTTGATTTTTAAGGATCTCCGTCATAAAACCTTGGAGGTGACTAATCGTTACTCTACCTCTATTCTTATTAATCAAAGTGAAAATTATATACTGACAGCAATGATGATGGGAGCCAAGTGTTACAGATAGTTTTTGAGGTGTGTTGTGTGTCTAATCGATCTCAATGCCTCGTTTAAATAGAAAAGGTTAGTAACAAATATCTTGATAATATTGGGCTTCTACTTGCCCCTCACTCCTAGCAGTTAGGGTTATGCCTCACGTGTTTTTCATCAGCTAGCTACCGAGTCATTAACATAGATTAAGTCCACAACAGTTACATGCGAAGAAAAGTCTGAGTCAAAGAGAAATTATCGGTCAATAATCATTAGTATTCAGAATACTGGATTCTGTCAGGATCAAGGATCCAGGATCATAAAGTTAAACACCCATTGAGTACTATTACTCATACATTGAGTTTGTAACCATACATGTTTATGGTCTTAGTTATATGGTTAAATTTAAATTCCCCATTGACCAATACTTGAAACTGGAAGTCTGGAATTTAAACTGACACGCAAAAACAAGTTGAAAAAAAAATAAAAAAGTTAACTACACTTGTAACATACAAATTTCTATTGACTTTTTTTGAACGGCCAACAAACAGAATTGCCTAGGTATCGACTTTAATATTGTGCTTGTTAACTTTAAAAAAACATATATATATTCACACATGGTTTCAATATAAGTAAACAAAGTAAATGTAATAAGACCATGTATTATCTAATATTATACTTATACTAAATCTTGAAATTGTTATAAAACCTCACAAACACATTTACATACCTATATACTTATGATCAGCTTCTAGTTTTCTACTTATCCTTTATGATCAATTGCATCCCCACTATATGGTATTTATATGTCGACTTCAAATGAAATTGGGTTTAAACTTTAAACTAGTTATGGATGGTAGGGGTCCCAAATAAAGAATTATTTTCAAATCTTTTGGCTTAATTGATAGGCAAATTGAGTCTGACTAGAGTAGGGCAAGCATATGGAAAGCCACAAAATTCACATGAGCCGACATGGTAAAATTTAAAGACTGAGAAATTTTTTTGAAACCTAAAAATCAAGTATCCAATTAATGCAATTAAATGTACATGTGAGTAGGAAAAATATACTAGATCGTCAAGTTTGATTACACTAACTGGAGTTTAGGTTGGTGAAATAGTTCTTTAAACCAATTTCCGTATCACAAATTAAACTATATTGTATGATTTTACGTAGAAAAACACTATTTTCTTTGTTAACATAAACCACAATCCTATAAATGAATATGAAAGAGCAAGTTCTCTCTCTCTCTCTCTCTAACATTTAGTCCATACATTTTTTTTAAAAGCGACATTTCATTTAACACAACGAACTATCAAGCGGCTAGAACCGCAATACAACAGCACAATGAACAAAGGCCAAACACCCCACAAAACATTAGACAATAACATCTAGTCAGACACAAAAGAACTCAGGGCGCAGGTCTCATCCAGCGTTAGATCTAGCCAATGTTTCAGTCAAATTAGATACAATTAAAAAAACGAATTATAATCAAACATATCTCTTTGTATCAAATCCCAACTCCTTAAATAACGAAATTGTTTATATCCAGATTTGTAATTTGAGATTTGAAACATACATACTTACGTGTACCTAACAACTAATGACATCATATGGATTTGGAGCCTCGTATAATAATTGAACCACTCTCTTTTTTCAAGCTTACATCATGGTTCTACTATATCTACATGATGCATGTATTTGTCCATACATTGAAACAAACCGGTAAACGTTGATGACAACACTTTTTCTATCGTACTATAACACATATTTAGTAAATCAGAATTTTCTTCTTTTCATACTTATCGATATACATATTCATGCTTCCGATAAATTAGGTTAATTTAAGAAACCAAAAATAGTTTGTATTTCGGGTTGTAAATGTACATTTGGATGCCTAAGTACATTTAATTTGTTAAAAAAAACTTATATGCTTGGCAACAGCACACAACACGCGTGTATATAAATGATCTGGAAGATAATTATACAACCTTAAAACAATTATCGAGGTCTCAAGGATTACACGATAAATAAGAATTAATTAATTGCTTAGGAACTCTCTGATAACTAATCATCACCTTTTCATTTCACACAAATTCAAAGTGGGTAGACCACCTTAACTGTGTGATGTTTAATAACCTACCCCGACATATTTTATATATTAGTCATGCTTCTATAATCTATATTAGTCATGCTTCTATGATTATAGGAGCGCTGCCCACCAAGGCCCAAACGAAATTCAGACTTCTAGCTCATAGTTTAAATATAGGACATGTAGACTATATTCGTATTGATTTCTCATGTGGAACTATAGAGGGAACTCAACCATTGCTAATCAGCAGAATGATGCTCCGACTCTTATGAGTCAGCTGAGTCTATTATGAAAAACTTGTATGAAAAAGATTTAAAATGTTAAAGAGTAAAAAATTATACAATCACATGAACATATATATAGGATGGTTATCATTACATAACTGTTAAGTTATTTAAGAACTTGAAGGAACCCTTGAAAGCTAACGTTTTTTTATAAATTTTTTGTATGTTAACGTTATTTAAGTGTAGCTTTATCATTTCTTATATCTATATTTACGATTACAATTTTGAAAATTAATTTTTATACATATCTATGTTTTGTTTTACACTTATGTAAATTTGTTAGTACATAAATTTTACAAATATGTAAACTTGTGATTAATATATGTAATCAACAGTTTTTATGTAAAACATGATAAGACTACTGTTAAATAATGTTAATATATAAAAAAAAATTTAAAAAGTTTGGTTGTTTAGTGGATCTTGCGAGAAGTGAATGTGTAACTCCATTAATCCCTAATTTTTCACTCCTTGCTTATGATATTACCTACATATATGTAGGTTGGTTGTATTTATGTCTTAATACACATTCAAACCTACCTATACACATACAAATGTACCGAGCCACATTGAAACCTACGTACGTACACACATACAAACATACATACACATATA